>NW_026999802.1:223459-249031 GCF_036934945.1 Oncorhynchus masou masou
TCCTCTGCAGGTCGCTGCAGGAGGACAACGTTCTGAGAGGGATTTTATCCTGTAGCTCCTCAGCAGGTCCCTGCAGGAGGACAACGTTCTGAGAGGGATTTTATCCTGTAGCTCCTCTGCAGGTCGCTGCCGGAGGACAACGTTCTGAGAGGATTTTATCCTGTAGCTCCTCTGCAGGTCGCTGCTGGAGGACAACGTTCTGAGAGGGATTTTATCCTGTAGCTCCTCTGCATGTCGCTGCCGGAGGACAACGTTCTGAGAGGGATTTTATCCTGTAGCTCCTCTGCAGGTCGCTGAAGGAGGACAACGTTCTGAGAGGGATTTTATCCTGTAGCTCCTCTGCAGGTCGCTGCAGGAGGACAACGTTCTGAGAGGGATTTTATCCTGTAGCTCCTCAGTAGGTCGCTGCAGGAGGACAACGTTCTGAGAGGGATTTTATCCTGTAGCTCCTCAGCAGGTCCCTGCAGGAGGACAACGTTCTGAGAGGGATTTTATCCTGTAGCTCCTCTGCAGGTCGCTGCCGGAGGACAACGTTCTGAGAGGGATTTTATCCTGTAGCTCCTCTGCAGGTCGCTGCTGGAGGACAACGTTCTGAGAGGGATTTTATCCTGTAGCTCCTCTGCATGTCGCTGCCGGAGGACAACGTTCTGAGAGGGATTTTATCCTGTAGCTCCTCTGCAGGTCGCTGAAGGAGGACAACGTTCTGAGAGGGATTTTATCCTGTAGCTCCTCTGCAGGTCGCTGCAGGAGGACAACGTTCTGAGAGGGATTTTATCCTGTAGCTCCTCAGTAGGTCGCTGCAGGAGGACAACGTTCTGAGAGGGATTTTATCCTGTAGCTCCTCTGCAGGTCGCTGCAGGAGGACAACGTTCTGAGAGGGATTTTTATCCTGTAGCTTCTGCAGGTCGCTGCAGGGGACAACGTCTGAGAGGGATTTTATCCTGTAGCTCCTCACTGCAGGAGGACAACGTCGCTGCAGGAGGACAACGTTCTGAGAGGGATTTTATCCTGTAGCTCCTCTGCAGGACGCTGCAGGAGGACAACGTTCTGAGAGGGATTTTATCCTGTAGCTCCTCTGCAGGTCGCTGCAGGAGGACAACGTTCTGAGAGGGATTTTATCCTGTAGCTCCTCTGCAGGTCGCTGCAGGAGGACAACGTTCTGAGAGGGATTTTATCCTGTAGCTCCTCTGCAGGACGCTGCAGGAGGACTGCAGGAGGACAACTGTTTTATCCTGAGCTCCTCTGCAGGACGCTGCAGGAGGACAACGTTCTGAGAGGATTTTATCCTGTAGCTCCTCTGCAGGTCGCTGCAGGAGGACAACGTTCTGAGAGGGATTTTATCCTGTAGCTCCTCTGCAGGTCGCTGCAGGAGGACAACGTTCTGAGAGGGATTTTATCCTGTAGCTCCTCTGCAGGTCGCTGCAGGAGGACAACGTTCTGAGAGGGATTTTATCCTGTAGCTCCTCTGCAGGTCGCTGCAGGAGGACAACGTTCTGAGAGGGATTTTATCCTGTAGCTCCGGAGGACAACGTCTGAGAGGGATTTTATCCTGTAGCTCGCAGGTGCAGGAGGACAACGTAGCTCTGAGAGGAGGACAACGTTTTTTTATCCTGTAGCTCCTCTGCAGGTCGCTGCAGGAGGACAACGTTCTGAGAGGGATTTTATCCTGTAGCTCCTCTGCAGGTCGTAGGAGGACAACGCTCTGCAGGAGGACAACGTTCTGAGAGGGATTTTATCCTGTAGCTCCTCTGCAGGTCGCTGCAGGAGGACAACGTTCTGAGAGGGATTTTATCCTGTAGCTCCTCAGCAGGTCGCTGCAGGAGGACAACGTTCTGAGAGGGATTTTTATCCTGTAGCTCCTCTGCAGGTCGCTGCAGGAGGACAACGTTCTGAGAGGGATTTTATCCTGTAGCTCCTCTGCAGGTCGCTGCAGGAGGACAACGTTCTGAGAGGGATTTTATCCTGTAGCTCCTCTGCAGGTCGCTGCAGGAGGACAACGTTCTGAGAGGGATTTTATCCTGTAGCTCCTCTGCAGGTCGCTGCAGGAGGACAACGTTCTGAGAGGGATTTTATCCTGTAGCTCCTCTGTAGGTCTCAGGAGGACAACGTCTGAGAGGGATTTTATCCTGTAGCTCCTCTGGTCGCTGCAGGAGGACAACGTTCTGAGAGGGATTTTATCCTGTAGCTCCTCTGCAGGTCGCTGCAGGAGGACAACGTTCTGAGAGGGATTTTATCCTGTAGCTCCTCTGCAGGTCGCTGCAGGAGGACACAACGTTCTGAGAGGGATTTTATCCTGTAGCTCCTCTGCAGGTCGCTGCCTCTAGGTCGCTGCAGGAGGACAACATTCTGAGAGGGATTTTATCCTGTAGCTCCTCTGCAGGTCGCTGCAGGAGGACAACGTTCTGAGAGGGATTTTATCCTGTAGCTCCTCTGCAGGTCGCTGCAGGAGGACAACGTTCTGAGAGGGATTTTATCCTGTAGCTCCTCTGCAGGTCGCTGCAGGAGGACAACGTTCTGAGAGGGATTTTATCCTGTAGCTCCTCTGCAGGTCGCTGCAGGAGGACAACGTTCTGAGAGGGATTTTATCCTGTAGCTCCTCTGCAGGTCACTGCAGGAGGACAACGTTCTGAGAGGGATTTTATCCTGTAGCTCCTCTGCAGGTCACTGCAGGAGGACAACGTTCTGAGAGGGATTTTATCCTGTAGCTCCTCTGCAGGTCGCTGCAGGAGGACAACGTTCTGAGAGGGATTTTATCCTGTAGCTCCTCTGCAGGACGCTGCAGGAGGACAACATTCTGGTCCAACACCCTATTAAGACACATTATGTTGTGGTTTACTTTACGACGGCGGTTACCTGTACACTAATAGTATCATGTGTGCCACAAAGGCATGATACAGGAACAACTATATAATGCCTGTGAGTAACTGACACACATAGTCAACCCCCAGTTTGCTGGGCCGAGCCACGACTCCCCAATTAATGTTAATGGACATCTACCAATCACAATCTGTCCACTTCAATGGTGGGACTCATCAGTAACAACATTAGCGTTTCTTATAAAGTCTCTCCCAGTCCTAAGTACCCTTTCACAGGTGTAAACATTACAGTGACATGCTGAATACAACAGGTGTAAACATTACAGTGAAATGCTGACCGACCAGCCCTTAAACAACAGGTGTAAACATTACAGTGAAATGCTGAATACAACAGGTGTAAACATTACAGTGAAATACTGAATACAACAGGTGTAAACATTACAGTGAAATGCTGAATACAACAGGTGTAAACATTACAGTGAAATGCTGAATACAACAGGTGTAAACATTACAGTGAAATACTGAATACAACAGGTGTAAACATTACAGTGAAATGCTGAATACAACAGGTGTAAACATTACAGTGAAATGCTGAATACAACAGGTTTAAACATTACAGTGAAATGCTGACCGACCAGCCCTTAACCAACAGGTGTAAACATTACAGTGAAATGCTGACCGACCAGCCCTTAACCAACAGGTGTAAACATTACAGTGAAATGCTGACCGACCAGCCCTAACCAACAGGTGTAAACATTACAGTGAAATGCTGACCGACCAGCCCTTAACCAACAGGTGTACACATTACAGTGAAATGCTGAATACAACAGGTGTAAACATTACAGTGAAATACTGACCGACCAGCCCTTAACCAACAGGTGTAAACATTACAGTGAAATGCTGACCGACCAGCCCTTAACCAACAGGTGTAAACATTACAGTGAAATGCTGACTGACCTGCCCTTAACCAACAGGTGTAAACATTACAGTGAAATGCTGACCGACCAGCCCTTAACCAACAGGTGTAAACATTACAGTGAAATGCTGACCGACCAGCCCTTAACCAACAGGTGTAAACATTACAGTGAAATGCTGACCGACCAGCCCTTAACCAACAGGTGTAAACATTACAGTGAAATGCTGACCGACCAGCCCTTAACCAACAGGTGTACACATTACAGTGAAATGCTGAATACAACAGGTGTAAACATTACAGTGAAATACTGACCGACCAGCCCTTAACCAACAGGTGTAAACATTACAGTGAAATGCTGACCGACCAGCCCTTAACCAACAGGTGTAAACATTACAGTGAAATGCTGACTGACCTGCCCTTAACCAACAGGTGTAAACATTACAGTGAAATGCTGACTGACCAGCCCTTAACCAACAGGTGTAAACATTAGTGAAATGCTGACTGACCAGCCCTTAACCAACAGGTGTAAACATTACAGTGAAATGCTGAATACAACAGGTGTAAACATTACAGTGAAATGCTGAATACAACAGGTGTAAACATTACAGTGAAATGCTGAATACAACAGGTGTAAACATTACAGTGAAATGCTGACTGAACAGCCCTTAACCAACAGGTGTAGACCTCACAGTGAAATGCTGACTGACCAGCCCTTAACCAACAGGTGTAGACCTCACAGTGAAATGCTGACTGACCAGCCCTTAACCAACAGGTGTAAACATTACAGTGAAATGCTGACTGACCAGCCCTTAACCAACAGGTGTAAACATTACAGTGAAATGCTTAATACAACAGGTGTAAACATTACAGTGAAATGCTGACCAGCCCTTAACCAACAGGTGTAAACATTACAGTGAAATGCTGACCAGCCCTTAACCAACAGGTGTAAACATTACAGTGAAATGCTGACTGACCAGCCCTTAACCAACAGGTGTAAACATTACAGTGACATGCTGACCAGCCATTAACCAACAGGTGTAAACATTACAGTGAAATGCTGACCAGCCATTAACCAACAGGTGTAAACATTACAGTGAAATGCTGACTGACCAGCCCTTAACCAACAGGTGTAAACATTACAGTGAAATGCTGACTGACCAGCCCTTAACCAACAGGTGTAAACATTACAGTGAAATGCTGACCAGCCATTAACCAACAGGTGTAAACATTACAGTGAAATGCTGACTGACCAGCCCTTAACCAACAGGTGTAAACATTACAGTGAAATGCTGACCAGCCATTAACCAACAGGTGTAAACCTCACAGTGAAATGCTGACTGACCAGCCCTTAACCAACAGGTGTAAACATTACAGTGAAATGCTGACCAGCCCTTAACCAACAGTGCAGTTTTAAGAAAAATACAAAAATATCAATAAGTGTTCATAAGTCAAAAATTGAATTTGAACTCAATTTTTGGGGGGAATTCTAAATGCCATCTGGAGTTAAAAACAGTTTTTTAAAAGTAAAATAATTTTCTACATTTCGCCGCAGCGGGCCAGGTGCTTCTATACAACCGTCACAACGCCATCAGGAGAAACCAGACGTGCTTGTTGATCACATGGAGCCACTACAGACACCAGACAATGAAAACACTTGACAAATGTCCTAAAAAACAATTGGTTATGAAATGAACCAAAACTGTAGCAGGCTGTGAACTCTGCAAAACCCAACGTTTCCAGTCGGAGAATGAGAACGGTGAAATGACTGTAATTAATACCTGCATTAATTAACAGATACACTACTTTACTGTAATTAATACCTGTATTTATGAACAGCCACACTGCTTTACTGTAATTAATACCTGCATTAATTAACAGCCACACTGCTTTACTGTAATTAATACCTGCATTAATTAACAGCCACACTGCTTTACTGTAATTAATACCTGTATTTATGAACAGCCACACTGCTTTACTGTAATTAATACCTGCATTTAACAGACACACTGCTTTACTGTAATTAATACCTGCATTTATTAAGACACTTTACTACACTACTACACTGCTTTACTGTAATTAATACCTGCATTTATGAACAGCCACTTTACTACACTACTACACTGCTTTACTGTAATTAATACCTGCATTTATTAACAGCCACTTTACTACACTACTACACTGCTTTACTGTAATTAATACCTGCATTTATGAACAGCCACACTACTTTACTGTAATTAATACCTGCATTTATGAACAGCCACATTACTTTACTGTAATTAATACCTGCATTAATGAACAGACACACTACTTTACTGTAATTAATACCTGCATTTATGAACAGCCACACTACTTTACTGTAATTAACACCTGCATTAATGAACAGACACACTACTTTACTGTAATTTAACAGACATGAATGGAACCAAATGATGGGGATGAATGGTGCATTTACTACTGGCGACGTGTACTGGGGGAATTGATAAAACACGATTCACACCATGAAACAATGAATGTGCAAGAATCTGCGGGAGAAAGCTCAGCCGTTCTGAGACCTTCACGTCTGGATTAAAACCTACATTTAACCGTCAAAAATCTATGTTTATCACACCGTGGATTCTGAAGTCAATGTTTCATCTTGTTGCCACTCTTCTCTGTCTGTCTGAGGAGAGCTCTCTACGTGAAGAAAGAGAATAGCAGCTCCCCTGTCGACACAGAACCAGTCAGTACTAGAGACCACCTGGAGACAGAACCAGTCAGTACTAGAGACTACCTGGAGACAGAACCAGTCAGTACTAGAGACCACCTGGAGACAGAACCAGTCAGTACTAGAGACCACCTGGAGACAGAACCAGTCAGTACTAGAGACCACCTGGACACAGAACCAGTCAGTACTAGAGACCACCTGGAGACAGAACCAGTCAGTACTAGAGAACCAGTCAGTACTAGAGACCACCTGGAGACAGAACCAGTCAGTACTAGAGACCACCTGGAGACAGAACCAGTCAGTACTAGAGACCACCTGGAGACAGAACCAGTCAGTACTAGAGACCACCTGGAGACAGAACCAGTCAGTACTAGAGACCACCTGGAGACAGAACCAGTCAGTACTAGAGACCACCTGGAGACAGAACCAGTCAGTACTAGAGACCACCTGGAGACAGAACCAGTCAGTACTAGAGACCACCTGGAGACAGAACCAGTCAGTACTAGAGACCACCTGCAGGCAGAACCAGTCAGTACTAGACACCACCTGGAGACAGAACCAGTCAGTACTAGAGACCACCTGGAGACAGAACCAGTCAGTACTAGAGACCACCTGGAGACAGAACCAGTCAGTACTACAGAACCAGTCAGTACTAGAGACCACCTGGAGACAGAACCAGTCAGTACTAGAGACCACCTGGAGACAGAACCAGTCAGTACTAGTGACCACCTGGAGACAGAACCAGTCAGTACTAGAGACCACCTGGAGGCAGAACCAGTCAGTACTACAGAACCAGTCAGTACTAGAGACTACCTGGAGACAGAACCAGTCAGTACTAGAGACCACCTGGAGACAGAACCAGTCAGTACTAGAGACCACCTGGAGGCAGAACCAGTCAGTACTAGAGACCACCTGGAGACAGAACCAGTCAGTACTAGAGACCACCTGGAGACAGAACCAGTCAGTACTAGAGACCACCTGGAGACAGAACCAGTCAGTACTAGAGACCACCTGGAGACAGAACCAGTCAGTACTAGAGACCACCTGGAGACAGAACCAGTCAGTACTAGAGACCACCTGGAGACAGAACCAGTCAGTACTAGAGACCACCTGGACACAGAACCAGTCAGTACTAGAGACCACCTGGAGACAGAACCAGTCAGTACTAGAGACCACCTGGAGGCAGAACCAGTCAGTACTACAGAACCAGTCAGTACTAGAGACTACCTGGAGACAGAACCAGTCAGTACTAGAGACCACCTGGAGACAGAACCAGTCAGTACTAGAGACCACCTGGAGGCAGAACCAGTCAGTACTAGAGACCACCTGGAGACAGAACCAGTCAGTACTAGAGACCACCTGGAGACAGAACCAGTCAGTACTAGAGACCACCTGGAGGCAGAACCAGTCAGTACTACAGAACCAGTCAGTACTAGAGACCACCTGGAGACAGAACCAGTCAGTACTAGAGACCACCTGGAGGCAGAACCAGTCAGTACTAGAGACCACCTGGAGACAGAACCAGTCAGTACTAGAGACCACCTGGAGACAGAACCAGTCAGTACTAGAGACCACCTGGAGACAGAACCAGTCAGTACTAGAGACCACCTGGAGACAGAACCAGTCAGTACTAGAGACCACCTGGAGACAGAACCAGTCAGTACTAGAGACCACCTGGACACAGAACCAGTCAGTACTAGAGACCACCTGGACACAGAACCAGTCAGTACTAGAGACCACCTGGAGACAGAACCAGTCAGTACTAGAGAACCAGTCAGTACTAGAGACCACCTGGAGACAGAACCAGTCAGTACTAGAGAACACCTGGAGACAGAACCAGTCAGTACTAGAGACCACCTGGAGACAGAACCAGTCAGTACTAGAGACCACTTGGACACAGAACCAGTCAGTACTAGAGACCACCTGGAGACAGAACCAGTCAGTACTAGAGACCACCTTGAGGCAGAACCAGTCAGTACTAGAGAACCAGTCAGTACTAGAGACCACCTGGAGACAGACCCAGTCAGTACTAGAGACCACCTGGAGGCAGAACCAGTCAGTACTAGAGAACCAGTCAGTACTAGAGACCACCTGGAGACAGAACCAGTCAGTACTAGAGACGACCTGGAGACAGAGCCAGTCAGTACTAGAGACCACCTAGAGACAGAACAAGTCAGTACTAGAGAACCAGTCAGTACTAGAGAACCAGTCAGTACTAGAGACCACCTGGAGACAGAACCAATCAGTACTAGGGAACCAGTCAGTACTAGAGACCCAGTCAGTACTAGAGACCACCTGGAGGCAGAACCAGTCAGTACTAGAGACCACCTGGAGACAGAACCAGTCAGTACTAGAGACCACCTGGAGACAGAACCAGTCAGTACTAGAGATCACCTGGAGACAGAACCAGTCAGTACTAGAGACCACCTAGAGACAGAACCAGTCAGTACTAGAGACCACCTGGAGACAGAACCAGTCAGTACTAGAGAACCAGTCAGTACTAGTGACCACCTGGAGACAGAACCAGTCAGTAATAGAGAACCAGTCAGTACTAGAGACCCAGTCAGTACTAGAGACCACCTGGAGACAGAACCAGTCAGTACTAGAGACCCAGTCAGTACTAGAAACCACCTGGAGACAGAACCAGTCAGTACTAGAGACACAGTCAGTACTAGAGACCACCTGGAGACAGAACCAGTCAGTACTAGAGAACCAGTCAGTACTAGAGACCCAGTCGGTACTAGAGACCCAGTCGGTACTAGAGACCACCTGGAGACAGAACCAGTCAGTACTAGAGAACCAGTCAGTACTAGAGAACCAGTCAGTACTAGAGACCCAGTCGGTACTAGAGACCACCTGGAGACAGAGGAGTTCAGCTGAACAGAGAGATGGAGAGAGAGACAGAGCAGATACCCCACCCTAAACCTTACCAAGCAGATACCCCACCCTAAACCTTACCAAGCAGATACCCCACCCTAAACCTTACCAAGCAGATACCCCACCCTAAACCTTACCAAGCAGATACCCCACCCTAAACCTTACCAAGCAGATACCCCACCCTAAACCTTACCAAGCAGATACCCCACCCTAAACCTTACCAAGCAGATACCCCACCCTAAACCCTACCAAGCAGATACCCCACCCTAAACCTTACCAAGCAGATACCCCACCCTAAACCTTACCAAGCAGATACCCCACCCTAAACCTTACCAAGCAGATACCCCACCCTAAACCTTACCAAGCAGATACCCCACCCTAAACCTTACCAAGCAGATACCCCACCCTAAACCTTACCAAGCAGATACCCCGTTTTGCAATTTCAGCCATCCATTCATCTACTAATTTCTCCACACACACAATCTGTTTTCACACATATTCTGATACAATAAAACACCCACAAGAGGCAAAAACAACAAGACAGATGACTTCACATAGCCATCGTCTCCCTCCTCACCCCCCTCCCTCCCTCCCTCCCTCCACCTCATCTCTCCTTCCTCACCTCCCTCCCTCCCCCTCCCTCCTCACCCCCTCCCTCCTCACCCCCTCCCTCCCTCCCCACCCCATCCCCCCTCACCTCGGGTGCAGCAGGTAGCCTCGAGGTTAGAGAGTTGGGTCGGTACCCAATAAGTTGCCGGTCCAAATAACCCTGAGCCGACAAGTTAAACCAATCTGTTGTTGTGCTCTTGAGCAAGGCACTTAATCACATTCACTCCAGGGGCCCTGGGCAATGTGAACCCTGCAGATGTCTCAGGGGGAGTTAGGATGTGATAAAAAGGACACAAATACCCCCCCCACCCCAAATCATTATAATGATACATTCACCAGCCATGACCATAGAGGATCTCCCTCCCCACCTCACCAGCCATGACCATAGAGGATCTCCCTCCCTCCCTCCTCACCTCACCAGCCATGACCATAGAGGATCTCCCTCCCTCCTCACCTCATCAGCCATGACCATAGAGGATCTCCCTCCTCCCTCCTCACCTCAACAGCCATGACCATAGAGGATCTCCCTCCCTCCCTCCTCACCTCATCAGCCATGACCATAGAGGATCTCCCTCCCTCCTCACCTCATCAGCCATGACCATAGAGGATCTCCCTCCTCCCTCCTCACCTCATCAGCCATGACCATAGAGGATCTCCCTCCCTCCCTCCTCACCTCATCAGCCATGACCATAGAGGATCTCCCTCCCTCCCTCCCCACCTCATCAGCCATGACCATAGAGGATCTCCCTCCCCACCTCATCAGCCATGACCATAGAGGATCTCCCTCCCTCCTCCCTCACCTCATCAGCCATGACCATAGAGGTTCTCCCTCCCTCCCTCCTCACCTCATCAGCCATGACCATAGAGGATCTCCTCCCTCCTCCCTCACCTCATCAGCCATGACCATAGAGGATCTCCCTCCTCCCTCCCTCACCTCATCAGCCATGACCATAGAGGATCTCCCTCCTCCCTCCCTCATCAGCCATGACCATAGAGGATCTCCCTCCTCACCTCATCAGCCATGACCATAGAGGATCTCCCTCCCTCCTCACCTCATCAGCCATGACCATAGAGGATCTCCCTCCCTCCTCACCTCAACAGCCATGACCATAGAGGATCTCCCTCCCTCCTCCCGCACCTCATCAGCCATGACCATAGAGGATCTCCCTCCTCCCTCCTCACCTCATCAGCCATGACCATAGAGGATCTCCCTCCTCACCTCATCAGCCATGACCATAGAGGATCTCTCTCCTCCCTCCCTCACCTCATCAGCCATGACCATAGAGGATCTCCCTCCCTCCCTCATCAGCCATGACCATAGAGGATCTCCCTCCTCCCTCCCTCACCTCATCAGCCATGACCATAGAGGATCTCCCTCCCTCCTCACCTCAACAGCCATAGAGGATCTCTCTCCTCCCTCCCTCACCTCATCAGCCATGACCATAGAGGATCTCCCTCCTCACCTCATCAGCCATGACCATAGAGGATCTCCCTCCTCCCTCCCTCACCTCATCAGCCATGACCATAGAGGATCTCCCTCCTCCCTCCCTCCCTCCTCACCTCACCAGCCATGACCATAGAGGATCTCCCTCCTCCCTCCCTCCCTCCTCACCTTATCAGCCATGATCATAGAGGATCTCCCACCTCACCTCACCAGCCATGACCATAGAGGATCTCCCTCCTCCCTCCCTCCCTCCTCACCTTATCAGCCATGACCATAGAGGATCTCCCTCCTCCCTCCTCACCTTATCAGCCATGACCATAGAGGATCTCCCTCCTCCCTCCTCACCTCATCAGCCATGACCATAGAGGATCTCCCTCCCTCCTCACCTCATCAGCCATGACCATAGAGGATCTCCCTCCTCCCTCCCTCCCTCCTCACCTCATCAGCCATGACCATAGAGGATCTCCTCCTCACCTCATCAGCCATGACCATAGAGGATCTCCCTCCTCCCTCCCTCCCTCCTCACCTCAACAGCCATGACCATAGAGGATCTCCCTCCTCACCTCATCAGCCATGACCATAGAGGATCTCCCTCCTCCCTCCCTCACCTCATCAGCCATGACCATAGAGGATCTCCCTCCTCCCTCCCTCCCTCCCCACCTCACCAGCCATGACCATAGAGGATCTCCTCCTCCCTCCCTCCCTCCTCACCTTATCAGCCATGATCATAGAGGATCTCCCACCTCACCTCACCAGCCATGACCATAGAGGATCTCCCTCCTCCCTCCCTCCCTCCTCACCTTATCAGCCATGACCATAGAGGATCTCCCTCCTCCCTCCCTCCCTCCTCACCTCATCAGCCATGACCATAGAGGATCTCCCTCCTCCCTCCCTCCCTCCTCACCTCAACAGCCATGACCATAGAGGATCTCCTCCTCACCTCATCAGCCATGATCATGGAGGATCTCCTCCTCCCTCCCTCCTCACCTTATCAGCCATGACCATAGAGGATCTCCCTCCTCCTCCCTCCTCACCTTATCAGCCATGACCATAGAGGATCTCCCTCCTCCCTCCCTCCCTCCTCACCTTATCAGCCATGACCATAGAGGATCTCCCTCCTCCCTCCCTCCTCCTCCTCCTCACCTTATCAGCCATGACCATAGAGGATCTCCCTCCTCCCTCCCTCCCTCCTCACCTTATCAGCCATGACCATAGAGGATCTCCCTCCTCCCTCCCTCCCTCCTCACCTTATCAGCCATGACCATAGAGGATCTCCCTCCTCCCTCCCTCCCTCCTCACCTTATCAGCCATGACCATAGAGGATCTCCCTCCCTCCCTCCCTCCTCACCTCATCAGCCATGACCATAGAGGATCTCCCTCCTCCTCCCTCCCTCCTCACCTTATCAGCCATGACCATAGAGGATCTCCCTCCTCCCTCCCTCCCTCCTCACCTTATCAGCCATGATCATGGAGGATCTCCCTCCTCCCTCCCTCCCTCCTCACCTTATCAGCCATGACCATAGAGGATCTCCCTCCTCCCTCCCTCCCTCCCTCCTCACCTTATCAGCCATGACCATAGAGGATCTCCCTCCTCCCTCCCTCCCTCCTCACCTTATCAGCCATGACCATAGAGGATCTCCCTCCTCCCTCCCTCCCTCCTCACCTTATCAGCCATGACAATAGAGGATCTCCCTCCTCCCTCCCTCCCTCCTCACCTCATCAGCCATGACCATAGAGGATCTCCCTCCCTCCCTCCCTCCTCACCTTATCAGCCATGATCATAGAGGATCTCCCTCCTCCCTCCCTCCTCCCTCCTCACCTTATCAGCCATGATCATGGAGGATCCCCCGTGGATGCCCAGTATGGGGATCAGTGTCTGGGAGGAAATAAAATCCAATATCTGAGCGATGGCCTCCTGGTCCGTCCCGTCTCCGAACACCACCCCGTGGATCTTGGTCCCGGACATCAGGTCGCACACGTGGGTGATGATACTCTTGGGGTCAGTCTCGTTGACCAACACGGTGACCACGTTGACGTCCATGGGGTCGTCTTTGCTCCAGAGAGCCCGAATGTCCCGGTCGGAGATGTAGCGCGTGCGGCCCAGGATCACAGCGATGTTGAGGATGGGGACCTTCTGACCTTCCACCTCCATGACCAGGGTCACCAGGGTCACCAGGGAGCACAGGAGAGCTGGGAAGGCCAGGGTCAGCCCCCTACCCACTGACATGTTGAGACACTTCATCTCCTGGGGGAGAGAGAGAGGGAGAGAGAGAGAGATTAATATAACATGGAGATACTGAAGAAGATATTGAGTAAGGTAGGGACAGAAATATGTATATTGAGAGAAAAAAGAGAAAAAAATGTAGAAACCATAGAACTGATTCTAATTCTAGAACTGATTCTGATTCTAGAACTCATTCTAATTATAGAACAGATTTTAATTATAGAATACATTCTCATTCTAAATCTGATTGTAATTCTAGAACTGATTCTAATTCTAGAACTGATTCTAATTCTAGTATACATTCTCATTCTAAATCAGATTGTGATTCAAGAACTGATTGTATACAACTATACTGAAGAGAAATAGAAACACAACATGCAATAATTTCATTGATTTTACTGAGTTACAGTTCATATGTGGAAATCAGTCAATTGAAATAAATTCATTAGGTCCTAATCTATGGATTTCCCATGACTGGGAATACAGATATGCCTCTGTTTGTCACAAATACCTTAAAATAAAATGGGTCTCACAATGGGCCTCAGGATCTCGTCACGGTATCTCTGAGCATTCAAATTGCCATCAATAAAATGCAATTGGGATGGTTGTCCATAGTTTATGCCTGCCCACACCATAACCCCACCGGCACCATGGGACGTTCTGTTCACAACGTTGACATCAGCAAACCGCTCGGCCACATGACGCCATAAACGTGGTCTGCGGTTGTGAGGCCGGTTGGACGTACTGCCAAATTCTCTAAAATTATGTTGGAAAAGCGGCTTATGGTAGAGAAATGAACATTCAATTCTCTGACAACAGCTCTGGTGGACATTCCAGCAGTCAGCATGCCAATTGCACGCTCCCTCAAAACATGAGACATCTGTGGCCTTGTGTTGTGCGACAAAACTCCAAATTTTAGAGTGGCCTTTTATTGTCCCCAGCACAAGGTGCACCTGTGTAATGACCATGCCATTTAATTCACTACTTGATATGCCACACCTGTCAGGTGAATGGATTATCATGACAAAGAAGAAATGCTCACTAACAGGGGTGTAAAACAATTTGAGCAAAACAATTTGAGGGAAATAAGATTGTTTGTGCGTATGAAACACGGATATTACATTTCACGTCGTGAAACACGGAACCAACACTTTACAGGTTCCCTTTATATTTTTTTGTTCAGTGTTCGATTTAGACGACACCAGATTGGTGTGACACAAGTGTAAGAAACGCCCTCTGTCCCACAATTAAACCAATCCAACGCTTTAGAAGGTCTACGAAAGGGGAAATGAGGCAGAAGGGGAAAGGGGATTGGACGGCAGCCAACAGTCTAGAGGTTCTATTAGGCGATCAGAACTGTCCACTACACTGTTCTGTAAGGTAATGCAGTAGGTTAGACGCCTGCTCTCAGAACTGTCCACTACACTGTTCTGTAAGGTAATGCAGTAGGTTAGACACCTGCTCTCAGAACTGTCCACTACACTGTTCTGTAAGGTAATGCAGTAGGTTAGACGCCTGCTCTCAGAACTGTCCACTACACTGTTCTGTAAGGTAATGCAGTAGGTTAGACATCTGCTCTCAGAACTGTCCACTACACTGTTCTGTAAGGTAATGCAGTAGGTTAGAGGCCTGCTCTCAGAACTGTCCACTACACTGTTCTGTAAGGTAATGCAGTAGGTTAGACGCCTGCTCTCAGAACTGTCCACTACACTGTTCTGTAAGGTAATGCAGTAGGTTAGACGCCTGCTCTCAGAACTGTCCACTACACTGTTCTGTAAGGTAATGCAGTAGGTTAGACGCCTGCTCTCAGAACTGTCCACTACACTGTTCTGTAAGGTAATGCAGTAGGTTAGATGCCTGCTCTCAGAACTGTCCACTACACTGTTCTGTAAGGTAATGCAGTAGGTTAGACGCCTGCTCTCAGAACTGTCCACTACACTGTTCTGTAAGGTAATGCAGTAGGTTAGACGCCTGCTCTCAGAACTGTCCACTACACTGTTCTGTAAGGTAATGCAGTAGGTTAGACACCTGCTCTCAGAACTGTCCACTACATTGTTCTGTAAGGAAATGCAGTAGGTTAGACGCCTGCTCTCAGAACTGTCCACTACACTGTTCTGTAAGGTAATGCAGTAGGGTAGTACCCTATATTGTACACTACTTTATACTACAGCCCTATTCCCTATATAGTGCACTACTTTATACTACAGCCCTATTCCCTATATAGTACACTACTTTATACTACAGCCCTATTCCCTATATAGTACACTACTTTATACTACAGCCCTATTCCCTATATAGTGCACTACTTTATACTACAGCCCTATTCCCTATATAGTGCACTACTTTATACTACAGCCCTATTCCCTATATAGTGCACTACTTTATACTACAGCCCTATTCCCTATATAGTACACTACTTTATACTACAGCCCTATTCCCTATATAGTGCACTACTTTATACTACAGCCCTATTCCCTATATAGTGCACTACTTTATACTACAGCCCTATTCCCTATATAGTACACTACTTTATACTACAGCCCTATTCCCTATATAGTGCACTACTTTATACTACAGCCCTATTCCCTATATAGTGCACTACTTTATACTACAGCCCTATTCCCTATATAGTGCACTACTTTATACTACAGCCCTATTCCCTATATAGTGCACTACTTTATACTACAGCCCTATTCCCTATATAGTGCACTACTTTATACTACAGCCCTATTCCCTATATAGTGCACTACTTTATACTACAGCCCTATTCCCTATATAGTACACTACTTTATACTACAGCCCTATTCCCTATCTAGTGCACTAGTTTATACTACAGCCCTATTCCCTATATAGTGCACTACTTTATACTACAGCCCTATTCCCTATATAGTACACTACTTTATACTACAGCCCTATTCCCTATATAGTGCACTACTTTATACTACAGCCCTATTCCCTATATAGTGCACTACTTTATACTACAGCCCTATTCCCTATATAGTACACTACTTTATACTACAGCCCTATTCCCTATATAGTGCACTACTTTATACTACAGCCCTATTCCCTATATAGTGCACTACTTTATACTACAGCCCTATTCCCTATATAGTACACTACTTTATACTACAGCCCTATTCCCTATATAGGACACTACTTTATACTACAGCCCTATTCCCTATATAGTGCACTACTTTATACTACAGCCCTATTCCCTATATAGTGCACTACTTTATACTACAGCCCTATTCCCTATATAGTACACTACTTTATACTACAGCCCTATTCCCTATAGAGTACACTACTTTATACTACAGCCCTATTCCCTATATAGTGCACTACTTTATACTACAGCCCTATTCCCTATATAGTGCACTACTTTATACTACAGCCCTATTCCCTATATAGTACACTACTTTATACTACAGCCCTATTCCCTATATAGTGCACTACTTTATACTACAGCCCTATTCCCTATATAGTGCACTACTTTATACTACAGCCCTATTCCCTATATAGTGCACTACTTTATACTACAGCCCTATTCCCTATATAGTACACTACTTTATACTACAGCCCTATTCCCTATATAGTGCACTACTTTATACTACAGCCCTATTCCCTATATAGTGCACTACTTTATACTACAGCCCTATTCCCTATATAGTACACTACTTTATACTACAGCCCTATTCCCTATATAGTGCACTACTTTATACTACAGCCCTATTCCCTATATAGTGCAATACTTTATACTACAGCCATATTCCCTATATAGTGCACTACTTTATACTACAGCCCTATTCCCTATATAGTGCACTACTTTATACTACAGCCCTATTCCCTATATAGGGCACTACTTTATACTACAGCCCTATTCCCTATATAGGACACTACTTTATACTACAGCCCTATTCCCTATATAGGACACTACTTTATACTACAGCCCTATTCCCTATATAGGACACTACTTTATACTAGAGCCCTATTCCCTATATAGTGCACTACTTTATACTACAGCCCTATTCCCTATATAGTGCACTACTTTATACTACAGCCCTATTCCCTATATAGTACACTACTTTATACTACAGCCCTATTCCCTATATAGTACACTACTTTATACTACAGCCCTATTCCCTATATAGTACACTACTTTATACTACAGCCCTATTCCCTATATAGTGCACTACTTTATACTACAGCCCTATTCCCTATATAGTGCACTACTTTATACTACAGCCCTATTCCCTATATAGTACACTACTTTATACTACAGCCCTATTCCCTATATAGTACACTACTTTATACTACAGCCCTATTCCCTATATAGTACACTACTTTATACTACAGCCCTATTCCCTATATAGTACACTACTTTATACTACAGCCCTATTCCCTATATAGTACACTACTTTATACTACAGCCCTATTCCCTATATAGTACACTACTTTATACTACAGCCCTATTCCCTATATAGTGCACTACTTTATACTACAGCCCTATTCCCTATATAGTGCACTACTTTATACTACAGCCCTATTCCCTATATAGTACACTACTTTATACTACAGCCCTATTCCCTATATAGTACACTACTTTATACTACAGCCCTATTCCCTATATAGTACACTACTTTATACTACAGCCCTATTCCCTATATAGTACACTACTTTATACTACAGCCCTATTCCCTATATAGTGCACTACTTTATACTACAGCCCTATTCCCTATATAGTACATACTACTTTATACTACAGCCCTATTCCCTATATAGTACACTACTTTATACTACAGCCCTATTCCCTATATAGTGCACTACTTTATACTACAGCCCTATTCCCTATATAGTACACTACTTTATACTACAGCCCTATTCCCTATATAGTGCACTACTTTATACTACAGCCCTATTCCCTATATAGTACACTACTTTATACTACAGCCCTATTCCCTATATAGTGCACTACTTTATACTACAGCCCTATTCCCTATATAGTACACTACTTTATACTACAGCCCTATTCCCTATATAGTGCACTACTTTATACTACAGCCCTATTCCCTATATAGTACACTACTTTATACTACAGCCCTATTCCCTATATAGTGGACTACTTTATACTACAGCCCTATTCCCTATATAGTGCAATACTTTATACTACAGCCCTATTCCCTTTATAGTGCAATACTTTATACTACAGCCCTATTCCCTATATAGTGCACTACTTTATACTACAGCCCTATTCCCTATATAGTGCACTACTTTATACTACAGCCCTATTCCCTATATAGTACACTACTTTATACTACAGCCCTATTCCCTATATAGTGCACTACTTTATACTACAGCCCTATTCCCTATATAGTGCACTACTTTATACTACAGCCCTATTCCCTATATAGTGCACTACTTTATACTACAGCCCTATTCCCTATATAGTGCACTACTTTATACTACAGCCCTATTCCCTATATAGTGCACTACTTTATACTACAGCCCTATTCCCTATATGGTACACTACTTTATACTACAGCCCTATTCCCTATATAGTGCACTACTTTATACTACAGCCCTATTCCCTATCTATTGCACTACTTTATACTACAGCCCTATTCCCTATATAGTACACTACTTTATACTACAGCCCTATTCCCTATATAGTACACTACTTTATACTACAGCCCTATTCCCTATATAGTGCACTACTTTATACTACAGCCCTATTCCCTATATAGTGCACTACTTTATACTACAGCCCTATTCCCTATATAGTGCACTACTTTATACTACAGCCCTATTCCCTATATAGTGCAATACTTTATACTACAGCCCTATTCCCTATATAGTGCAATACTTTATACTACAGCCCTATTCCCTATATAGTGCACTACTTTATACTACAGCCCTATATAGGACACTACTTTATACTACAGCCCTATTCCCTATATAGTACACTACTTTATACTACAGCCCTATATAGGACACTACTTTATACTACAGCCCTATATAGGACACTACTTTATACTACAGCCCTATTCCCTATATAGTACACTACTTTATACTACAGCCCTATATAGGACACTACTTTATACTACAGCCCTATATAGGACACTACTTTATACTACAGCCCTATTCCCTATATAGTACACTACTTTATACTACAGCCCTATATAGTACACTACTTTATACTACAGCCCTATATAGGACACTACTTTATACTACAGCCCTATTCCCTATATAGTACACTACTTTATACTACAGCCCTATATAGTACACTACTTTATACTACAGCCCTATATAGTACACTACTTTATACTACAGCCCTATATAGGACACTACTTTATACTACAGCCCTATTCCCTATATAGTACACTACTTTATACTACAGCCCTATATAGTACACTACTTTATACTACAGCCCTATATAGGACACTACTTTATACTACAGCCCTATTCCCTATATAGTACACTACTTTATACTACAGCCCTATATAGGACACTACTTTATACTACAGCCCTATTCCCTATATAGTACACTACTTTATACTACAGCCCTATATAGTACACTACTTTATACTACAGCCCTATTCCCTATATAGTACACTACTTTATACTACAGCCCTATATAGTACACTACTTTATACTACAGCCCTATATAGGACACTACTTTATACTACAGCCCTATTCCCTATATAGTACACTACTTTATACTACAGCCCTATATAGTACACTACTTTATACTACAGCCCTATATAGTACACTACTTTATACTACAGCCCTATTCCCTATATAGTACACTACTTTATACTACAGCCCTATTCCCTATATAGTGCACTACTTTATACTACAGCCCTATTCCCTATATAGTGCACTACTTTATACTACAGCCCTATTCCCTATATAGTGCACTACTTTATACTACAGCCCTATTCCCTATATAGTGCAATACTTTATACTACAGCCCTATTCCCTATATAGTGCAATACTTTATACTACAGCCCTATTCCCTATATAGTGCACTACTTTATACTACAGCCCTATATAGGACACTACTTTATACTACAGCCCTATATAGGACACTACTTTATACTACAGCCCTATTCCCTATATAGTACACTACTTTATACTACAGCCCTATATAGGACACTACTTTATACTACAGCCCTATATAGGACACTACTTTATACTACAGCCCTATTCCCTATATAGTACACTACTTTATACTACAGCCCTATATAGTACACTACTTTATACTACAGCCCTATATAGGACACTACTTTATACTACAGCCCTATTCCCTATATAGTACACTACTTTATACTACAGCCCTATATAGTACACTACTTTATACTACAGCCCTATATAGTACACTACTTTATACTACAGCCCTATATAGGACACTACTTTATACTACAACCCTATTCCCTATATAGTACACTACTTTATACTACAGCCCTATATAGTACACTACTTTATACTACAGCCCTATATAGGACACTACTTTATACTACAGCCCTATTCCCTATATAGTACACTACTTTATACTACAGCCCTATATAGGACACTACTTTATACTACAGCCCTATTCCCTATATAGTACACTACTTTATACTACAGCCCTATATAGTACACTACTTTATACTACAGCCCTATATAGTACACTACTTTATACTACAGCCCTATTCCCTATATAGTACACTACTTTATACTACAGCCCTATATAGTACACTACTTTATACTACAGCCCTATATAGGACACTACTTTATACTACAGCCCTATTCCCTATATAGTACACTACTTTATACTACAGCCCTATATAGTACACTACTTTATACTACAGCCCTATATAGGACACTACTTTATACTACAGCCCTATTCCCTATATAGTGCACTACTTTATACTACAGCCCTATTCCCTATATAGTGCACTACTTTATACTACAGCCCTATTCCCTATATAGTACACTACTTTATACTACAGCCCTATTCCCTATATAGTGCACTACTTTATACTACAGCCCTATTCCCTATCTATTGCACTACTTTATACTACAGCCCTATTCCCTATATAGTACACTACTTTATACTACAGCCCTATTCCCTATATAGTACACTACTTTATACTACAGCCCTATTCCCTATATAGTGCACTACTTTATACTACAGCCCTATTCCCTATATAGTGCACTACTTTATACTACAGCCCTATTCCCTATATAGTGCACTACTTTATACTACAGCCCTATTCCCTATATAGTGCAATACTTTATACTACAGCCCTATTCCCTAAATATAGTGCAATACTTTATACTACAGCCCTATTCCCTATATAGTGCACTACTTTATACTACAGCCCTATATAGGACACTACTTTATACTACAGCCCTATTCCCTATATAGTACACTACTTTATACTACAGCCCTATATAGGACACTACTTTATACTACAGCCCTATATAGGACACTACTTTATACTACAGCCCTATTCCCTATATAGTACACTACTTTATACTACAGCCCTATATAGGACACTACTTTATACTACAGCCCTATATAGGACACTACTTTATACTACAGCCCTATTCCCTATATAGTACACTACTTTATACTACAGCCCTATATAGTACACTACTTTATACTACAGCCCTATATAGGACACTACTTTATACTACAGCCCTATTCCCTATATAGTACACTACTTTATACTACAGCCCTATATAGTACACTACTTTATACTACAGCCCTATATAGTACACTACTTTATACTACAGCCCTATATAGGACACTACTTTATACTACAGCCCTATTCCCTATATTTATACTACAGCTACCCTTTATACTACAGCCCTATATAGTACACTACTTTATACTACAGCCCTATATAGACCTATATACTACAGCCCTATTCCCTATACTTTATACTACAGCCCTATATAGTACACTACTTTATACTACAGCCCTATATAGTACACTACTTTATACTACAGCCCTATTCCCTATATAGTACACTACTTTATACTACAGCCCTATTCTCAGCACTACTTTATACTACCCTATATAGTGCACTACTTTATACTACAGCCCTATTCCCTATATAGTGCACTACTTTATACTACAGCCCTATTCCCTATATAGTGCAATACTTTATACTACAGCCCTATTCCCTATATAGTGCACTACTTTATATTACAGCCCTATATAGGACACTACTTTATACTACAGCCCTATTCCCTATATAGTACACTACTTTATACTACAGCCCTATATAGGACACTACTTTATACTACAGCCCTATATAGGACACTACTTTATACTACAGCCCTATTCCCTATATAGTACACTACTTTATACTACAGCCCTATATAGGACACTACTTTATACTACAGCCCTATATAGGACACTACTTTATACTACAGCCCTATTCCCTATATAGTACACTACTTTATACTACAGCCCTATATAGTACACTACTTTATACTACAGCCCTATATAGGACACTACTTTATACTACAGCCCTATTCCCTATATAGTACACTACTTTATACTACAGCCCTATATAGTACACTACTTTATACTACAGCCCTATATAGTACACTACTTTATACTACAGCCCTATATAGGACACTACTTTATACTACAGCCCTATTCCCTATATAGTACACTACTTTATACTACAGCCCTATATAGTACACTACTTTATACTACAGCCCTATATAGGACACTACTTTATACTACAGCCCTATTCCCTATATAGTACACTACTTTATACTACAGCCCTATATAGGACACTACTTTATACTACAGCCCTATTCCCTATATAGTACACTACTTTATACTACAGCCCTATATAGTACACTACTTTATACTACAGCCCTATATAGTACACTACTTTATACTACAGCCCTATTCCCTATATAGTACACTACTTTATACTACAGCCCTATATAGTACACTACTTTATACTACAGCCCTATATAGGACACTACTTTATACTACAGCCCTATTCCCTATATAGTACACTACTTTATACTACAGCCCTATATAGTACACTACTTTATACTACAGCCCTATATAGGACACTACTTTATACTACAGCCCTATTCCCTATATAGTACACTACTTTATACTACAGCCCTATTCCCTATATAGTACACTACTTTATACTACAACCCTATTCCCTATATAGTGCACTACTTTATACTACAGCCCTATTCCCTATATAGTACACTACTTTATACTACAGCCCTATTCCCTATATAGTGCACTACTTTATACTACAGCCCTATTCCCTATATAGTACACTACTTTATACTACAGCCCTATTCCCTATATAGTGCACTACTTTATACTACAGCCCTATTCCCTATATAGTACACTACTTTATACTACAGCCCTATTCCCTATATAGTGCACTACTTTATACTACAGCCCTATTCCCTATATAGTATTCACTACTTTATACTACAGCCCTATTCCCTATATAGTGCAATACTTTATACTACAGCCCTATTCCCTATATAGTGCAATACTTTATACTACAGCCCTATTCCCTATATAGTGCACTACTTTATACTACAGCCCTATTCCCTATATAGTGCACTACTTTATATAGCCCTATTCCCTATATAGTGCACTACTTTATACTACAGCCCTATTCCCTATCTAGTGCACTACTTTATACTACAGCCCTATTCCCTATATAGTACACTACTTTATACTACAGCCCTATATAGTACACTACTTTATATAGTATTCCCTATATAGTGCACTACTTTATACTACAGCCCTATTCCCTATATAGTGCAATACTTTATACTACAGCCCTATTCCCTATATAGTGCACTACTTTATACTACAGCCCTATATAGGACACTACTTTATACTACAGCCCTATTCCCTATATAGTACACTACTTTATACTACAGCCCTATATAGGACACTACTATACTACAGCCCTATATAGGACACTACTTTATACTACAGCCCTATTCCCTATATAGTACACTACTTTATACTACAGCCCTATATAGGACACTACTTTATACTACAGCCCTATTCCCTATATAGTACACTACTTTATACAACAGCCCTATATAGTACACTACTTTATACTACAGCCCTATATAGGACACTACTTTATACTACAGCCCTATTCCTATATAGTACACTACTTTATACTACAGCCCTATATAGTACACTACTTTATACTACAGCCCTATATAGTACACTACTTTATACTACAGCCCTATATAGGACACTACTTTATACTACAGCCCTATTCCCTATATAGTACACTACTTTATACTACAGCCCTATAGTACACTACTTTATACTACAGCCCTATATAGGACACTACTTTATACTACAGCCCTATTCCCTATATAGTACACTACTTTTATACTACAGCCCTATTCCCTATATAGTACACTACTTTATACTACAGCCCTATATAGTACACTACTTTATACTACAGCCCTATATAGGACACTACTTTATACTACAGCCCTATTCCCCCTATATAGTACACTACTTTATACTACAGCCCTATATAGTACACTACTTTATACTACAGCCCTATATAGGACACTACTTTATACTACAGCCCTATTCCCTATATAGTACACTACTTTATACTACAGCCCTATTCCCTATATAGTACACTACTTTATACTACAGCCCTATACCCTATATAGTGCACTACTTTATACTACAGCCCTATTCCCTATATAGTACACTACTTTATACTACAGCCCTATATAGTACACTACTTTATACTACAGCCCTATATAGTACACTACTTTATACTACAGCCCTATTCCTATATAGTACACTACTTTATACTACAGCCCTATATAGTACACTTACTTTATATACAGCCCTATATAGGACACTACTTTATACTACAGCCCTATTCCCTATATAGTACACTACTTTATACTACAGCCCTATATAGTACACTACTTTAGCAATACGTA
>NW_026999803.1:0-9654 GCF_036934945.1 Oncorhynchus masou masou
TTGTCACAAACAAATATGACCACGTCTGATTGTGCTGAAGGGAGTGTCACAAACAAATATGACCACGTCTGATTGTGCTGAAGGGATTGTCACAAACAAATATGACCACATCTGATTGTGCTGAAGGGAGTGTCACAAACAAATATGACCACAGCTGATTGTGCTGAAGGGAGTGTCACAAACAAATATGACCACGTCTGATTGTGCTGAAGGGATTGTCACAAACAAATATGACCACAGCTGATTGTGCTGAAGGGAGTGTCACAAACAAATATGACCACGTCTGATTGTGCTGAAGGGAGTGTCACAAACAAATATGACCACAGCTGATTGTGCTGAAGGGAGTGTCACAAACAAATATGACCACGTCTGATTGTGCTGAAGGGAGTGTCACAAACAAATATGACCACGTCTGATTGTGCTGAAGGGAGTGTCACAAACAAATATGACCACATCTGATTGTGCTGAAGGGATTGTCACAAACAAATATGACCACGTCTGATTGTGCTGAAGGGAGTGTCACAAACAAATATGACCACGTCTGATTGTGCTGAAGGGAGTGTCACAAACAAATATGACCACATCTGATTGTGCTGAAGGGAGTGTCACAAACAAATATGACCACATCTGATTGTGCTGAAAGGAGTGTCACAAACAAATATGACCACGTCTGATTGTGCTGAAGGGATTGTCACAAACAAATATGACCACATCTGATTGTGCTGAAGGGAGTGTCACAAACAAATATGACCACATCTGATTGTGCTGAAGGGAGTGTCACAAACAAATATGACCACAGTCTGATTGTGCTGAAGGGAGTGTCACAAACAAATATGACCACGTCTGATTGTGCTGAAGGGAGTGTCACAAACAAATATGACCACGTCTGATTGTGCTGAAGGGAGTGTCACAAACAAATATGACCACGTCTGATTGTGCTGAAGGGAGTGTCACAAACAAATATGACCACGTCTGATTGTGCTGAAGGGAGTGTCACAAACAAATATGACCACATCTGATTGTGCTGAAGGGAGTGTCACAAACAAATATGACCACAGCTGATTGTGCTGAAGGGAGTGTCACAAACAAATATGACCACATCTGATTGTGCTGAAGGGAGTGTCACAAACAAATATGACCACGTCTGATTGTGCTGAAGGAGTGTCACAAACAAATATGACCACAGCTGATTGTGCTGAAGGGAGTGTCACAAACAAATATGACCACATCTGATTGTGCTGAAGGGAGTGTCACAAACAAATATGACCACAGCTGATTGTGCTGAAGGGAGTGTCACAAACAAATATGACCACATCTGATTGTGCTGAAGGGAGTGTCACAAACAAATATGACCACATCTGATTGTGCTGAAGGGAGTGTCACAAACAAATATGACCACAGCTGATTGTGCTGAAGGGAGTGTCACAAACAAATATGACCACAGTCTGATTGTGCTGAAGGGAGTGTCACAAACAAATATGACCACAGCTGATTGTGCTGAAGGGAGTGTCACAAACAAATATGACCACAGTCTGATTGTGCTGAAGGGAGTGTCACAAACAAATATGACCACAGCTGATTGTGCAGAAGGGAGTGTCACAAACAAATATGACCACGTCTGATTGTGCTGAAGGGAGTGTCACAAACAAATATGACCACATCTGATTGTGCTGAAGGGAGTGTCACAAACAAATATGACCACGTCTGATTGTGCTGAAGGGAGTGTCACAAACAAATATGACCACATCTGATTGTGCTGAAAGGAGTGTCACAAACAAATATGACCACATCTGATTGTGCAGAAGGGAGTGTCACAAACAAATATGACCACAGTCTGATTGTGCTGAAGGGAGTGTCACAAACAAATATGACCACATCTGATTGTGCTGAAAGGAGTGTCACAAACAAATATGACCACATCTGATTGTGCAGAAGGGAGTGTCACAAACAAATATGACCACGTCTGATTGTGCTGAAGGGAGTGTCACAAACAAATATGACCACATCTGATTGTGCTGAAGGGAGTGTCACAAACAAATATGACCACGTCTGATTGTGCTGAAGGGAGTGTCACAAACAAATATGACCACATCTGATTGTGCTGAAGGGAGTGTCACAAACAAATATGACCACATCTGATTGTGCTGAAGGGAGTGTCACAAACAAATATGACCACAGCTGATTGTGCTGAAGGGAGTGTCACAAACAAATATGACCACATCTGATTGTGCTGAAGGGAGTGTCACAAACAAATATGACCACAGCTGATTGTGCTGAAGGGAGTGTCACAAACAAATATGACCACATCTGATTGTGCTGAAGGGATTGTCACAAAGGGGGAAGGGAAAGGGGAAAACCTAGTCAGTTGCACACAACTTACTGCATTCAGCTGAAAGGTGTCTTCCACGTCAGAAAGGTACGGGGGCTGCCTTAATCGAGCATCCTTGTTATCGGTGCCCGGGGAGAAGTTATTGTGGGGGTTAACTGCCTTGCTCAAGGGCAGAGCGGCAGATTGGTGCTAAAGGGGATGTCACAAATAACGATGGGGTACAGTATTATTGGTAAAGGTCTAGGTGGAGAAAGAGGATAATATGCACATCCTAAACTTGAGAATATCCATGCTTGGCAAAAACAACAACCACAGAGATAAAGGAATGAGAGGCCTACACATAGAATATTGCTGCTCCCCCGTGCTTGATTCCTGCACACAAATACACAGTGCACACAAGGTGTAGGTCCTCCTCTTACACAGAGTCTCTCCTCAACATAAAACAAACAGAATGAATGAAAAAATGGAGGCTAAACTCGTAGAATGTAAACCATCCAAAAACGCCTGGAGAACCAGAGTACACCTTACCATATGAACTGCTATTACTATCCGAGAAGCACAGATTCATTATTTTTCATGTAAAACACAGTGTTGGAAGACAGATTTCCTCCCATTCTGTCCAGGCCGAGACTTACAGTTGGGATTCTTCCCCTCCTCTCAGTGTTACAGTGAGTTGGGTGGTGGTGGTTGCTACGGGCTACTGGGCAGGGATTGAGTGATGATGACATTCACTCCTTTGTGTGGCCGCTCATGCAAAAATGGCATAAGCCAAAACAGTGTGTCAGCCACAGAGAGCAACAGGGGATGCAGAGTGACATGGCAGCCTGTGACAACAAAGTGGCCCATTTGAAATGTTCTTGCTGTTGGTGTGTGTGTTTATTTTGTGTGTACCTGACAAAATTCTGCCATACACCCAGCTGCTTCTTCCTCTCTGTAGCTAAGTGCTTCTTAATGATGATCTAGTGGAAATCTCGACTATAACCGGAATTCTATCCCAATGGCCCCATATTCCTTAAAGACATCCTCCAGTGATTATTGAGCTTTTCTGATTGAAAAGCAATATCCCAAGTATCAATACAGTAAAGTACACACACTAAAGGGTAAAGAGGTAACTTGTGTTTTTAGACCCAACTGCAACATTCAGGGAGTAGGGCATTCAAGGAGTTGGTATGATGTGGACTTCGTGATGTTATTGGCCTCTGCGCTTGCTTGAGGAACAATAGAGGAGCAAAAGAGAACAAAACTAGGAAAGGTCCACTTATGCCATGTCATGAGGATACTTGGACCACTTATTGAGATGTGCCGTTTGTTAAGTAAATTAGGTGTTAAATGAGGTGAAAAGGGAGACTGGAATAGGACTTGAAATAGTGCACTACTTTAAACCAGAGCCCTGCACTATGAAGGGAATAGGGTACCATTTGGGATTTAATCATGGATTCAGGGATCACCTTTGTGTGTTCTGTATTGTAGTTCCTCAAGGAAAACCACAATGGTTTTATTTCATGAAAGCTAGTGACCACGGCTGTCCCCAATTGTATGACACTTTAACCTTTAGGAACAATATTTATTATGCTAGATATGCCTCATACAATGTCTGGATGTGAATGTATTGGTAATCTCTGCACATAAAAAACCTGTCTCAAGAGGACACCACTCAAACTGGCTTGATTGTGACAAATGCAGACATTCCCCACTTATTATGAAAAATGTGTATGCTCTCAATCACAGCTGAACCAAACCTTTTATTTCTTGAATGGCCAAAAGTGATATCAATTATAGTAACATGAAAATAAATTGTTCCGTTCATCTTTTATTTCTGACTTTCAGAGGACACCTTTAACCTCTTGAAACTCTGGGGGCAGTATTTCATTTTTTGGATGAAAAACGTTCCCGTTTTAAACAAGATATTTTGTCACGAAAAGATGCTCTGACTATGCATATAATTGACAGCTTTGGAAAGAAAACACTCTGACGTTTCCAAAACTGCAAAGATATTGCCACAGAACTGATGCTACAAGCTGAAACCAAGATGAAATTTCAAACAGGAAATGCCCCAGATTTTGGAGGCGCTGTGTTCCAATGGCTGTGAATGCGCAAGGAATGAGCCTACACTTTCTGTCGTTTCCCCAAGGTGTCTGCAGCATTGTGACATATTTGTAGGCATATCATTGGAAGATTGACCATAAGAGACTACATTTTGTCATGTCTTGTTATGTCTGTTCCTGTCCTTTCTCTTCACTCTGTCTCTCTCTGCTGGTCTTTTTAGGTTACCTTCTCTGTCTCTCATTCTTCAGCTGTTCTACATCTCCCCTAACTAGCTCATTCACTCTTTCTCACCTGTTCTCTCTTCCCCTCTGATTAGGTCTCTATTTCTCTCTGTTCCTGCTACTTTCAGTGTCTGATTCTTGTTTGTGTTTTTGATGCCAGAAGCAAGCTGTCGTCTCGTTTGCTTCCACCTTGTCCTATCCTGTCGGAGTCTGCCTGGCAGGTGCATCCTGCACTATACTACGTTCTTTTTGTTCCATTGTCAACGTTGGAAGAGGATTTATGCCATTCCTGTTTTTCATTAAAGAACTCTGTTTTCTGTTAAAACCGCTTTTGGGTCTTCACTCAAGTACATAACAGAAGAATCAGACCAAGAATGGACCCAGCGGCTCCGGACCCTTTTCACTCCGCCGTCGAGATCCAGGGAGCGATGCTAGGCAGACACGAGGAGGAATTGTCTGCTGCTCGACATGCCGTTGAGACCCTGGCCGTCCAAGTCTCCGACCTCACAAGACAGGTTCACCAACTCCACCTCGATCCACCGCCCACTTCCAGGGTTTCCGAGTCTCCGGAGCCCAGGATCAACAACCCGCCCTGTTACTCTGGGGAGCCCACTGAGTGCCGCTCATTCCTCACTCAGTGTGATGTGGTGTTCTCTCTCCAGCCCAACACTTACTCCAGGAGCGCAGCCCGCATCGCCTACGTCATTTCTCTCCTTACCGGACGGGCGCGTGAGTGGGGCACGGCAATCTGGGAGGCGAGGGCTGAGTGTATTAACCAGTTTCAGGACTTTAAGGAGGAGATGATACGGGTCTTTGACCGTTCTGTTTTTGGGGAGGAGGCTTCCAGGGCCCTGTCTTCCCTATGTCAGGGGAATCGATCCATAACGGATTATTCTATTGAGTTTCGCACTCTCGCTGCCTCTAGTGACTGGAACGAGCCGGCTTTGCTCGCTCGTTTTCTGGAGGGTCTCCTCGTCGAGGTTAAGGATGAGATCCTCTCCCGGGAGGTTCCTTCCAGTCTGGACTCCTTAATAGCCCTCGCTATTCGCATAGAGCGACGGTTTGATCTTCGTCGCCGAGCTCGTGGAAAGGAGCTCGCGTTCTCCGTTGCTCCCTCTCCACATCACTGCCACCTGCCGCATCACTGCCACCCTCCTCCGCCGGCTCGGATGCTGAGCCTATGCAGCTGGGGGGTATCCGCATCTCGGCCAAGGAGAAGGAACGGAGAATCACCAATCGCCTCTGTCTCTACTGCGGCTCCGCTGGTCATTTTGTCACCTCATGTCCAGTAAAAGCCAGAGCTCATCAGTAAGGGGAGGGCTACTGGTGAGCGCAACTACTCAGGCCTCTCCTTCTGGATCACGCACTACCTTTCCGGTCCATCTCCGCTGGCCCGGTTCATCTGCTTCCTGCAGTGCCTTGATAGACTCTGGGGCGGAGGGCTGTTTTATGGACGAGACCTGGGCTCGGGAACATGACATTCCTCTCAGACAGTTAGGGAGCCCACGGCCTTGTTCGCTTTAGATGGTAGTTCTCTCCCCAAGATTCAGCGTGAGACGCTGCCTTTAACCCTCACTGTCTCTGGTAATCATAGCGAAACCATTTCTTTTTTAATTTTTCGTTCACCTTTTACACCTGTTGTTTTGGGTCATCCCTGGCTAGTGCGCCATAACCCTTCTATTAATTGGTCTAGTAATACTATCCTATCCTGGAATGTTTCTTGTCATGTGACCTGTTTAATGTCTGCTATCCCTCCTGTTTCCTCTGTCTCTTCTTCACAGGAGGAGCCTGGCGATTTGACAGGGTGCCGGAGGAGTATCACGATCTGCGCACGGTGTTCAGTCGTTCCAAGGCCACTTCTCTCCCTCCACACCGGTCGTATGACTGTAGTATTGATCTCCTTCCGGGAACTACTCCCCCGGGGTAGATTATACTCTCTGTCGGCTCCCGAACGTAAGGCTCTCGAGGATTATTTGTCGGTTTCGCTCGACGCCGGTACCATAGTCTCCTCCTCCTCTCCCGCCGGAGCGGGGTTTTTTTTGTTCAGAAGAAGGACGGGTCCCTGCGCCCATGCGTGGATTATCGAGGGCTGAATGACATAACAGTTAAGAATCGTTATCCGCTTCCTCTTATGTCTTCAGCCTTCGAGATCCTGCAGGGAGCCAGGTTTTTCACCAAGTGGACCTTCGTAACGCCTACCATCTCGTGCGCATCAGGGAGGGGGACGAGTGGAAGACGGCGTTTAACACTCCGTTAGGGCACTTTGAATACCGGGTTCTTCCTTTCGGCCTCGTTAACGCTCCAGCTGTCTTTCAGGCACTAGTTAACGACGTCCTGAGAGACATGCTGAACATTTTTGTTTTCGTTTACATGGTCGATATCCTGATTTTTCACCGTCTCTCTCGATTCATGTTCAGCACGTGCGACGCGTCCTCCAGCGCCTTTTGGAGAACTGTCTTTATGTGAAGGCTGAGAAGTGCACTTTTCATGCCGCCTCTGTCCCTTTTCTCGGTTCCGTTATTTCCGCTGAGGGCATTAAGATGGATCCCGCTAAGGTCCAGGCTGTCATTGATTGGCCCGTTCCTAAGTCACGCGTCGAGCTGCAGCGCTTTCTGGGCTTCGCTAATTTCTATCGTCGTTTCATCCGTAATTTCGGTCAGGTGGCAGCTCCCCTCACAGCCCTTACTTCTGTTAAGACGTGCTTTAAGTGGTCCGTTTCCGCCCAGGAGCTTTTGATCTTCTTAAGAATCGTTTTACATCCGCACCTATTCTTGTTACACCTGACATCTCTAGTCAGTTTGTTGTTGAGGTTGACGCGTCAGAGGTGGGCGTGGGAGCCATTCTTTCTCAGCGCTCTCTCTCTGACGGCAAGGTCCATCCTTGCGCGTTTTTCTCTCATCGCTTATCGCCGTCAGAACGTAACTATGATGTTGGTAATCGCGAACTGCTCGCCATCCGCTTAGCCCTAGGCGAATGGCGACAGTGGTTGGAGGGGGCGACCGTTCCTTTTGTCGTTTGGACTGACCATAGGAACCTTGAGTACATCCGTTCAGCCAAACGACTTAATGCGCGTCAGGCTCGTTGGGCTCTGTTTTTCGCTCGTTTCGAGTTTGTTATTTCTTATCGTCCGGGCTCAAAAAACACCAAGCCTGATGCTTTATCTCGTCTCTTCAGTTCTTCTGAGGTCTCCACCGACCCCGAGGGGATTCTCCCTGAAGGGCGTGTTGTCGGGTTGACTGTCTGGGGAATTGAGAGGCAGGTAAAGCAAGCACTCGCTCACACTCCGTCGCCGCGAGCTTGTCCTAGGAACCTTCTGTTCGTTCCCGTTCCTACTCGTCCGGCCGTTCTTCAGTGGGCCCACTCTGCCAAGTTAGCCGGCCACCCCGGCGTTCGGGGGTACGCTCGCTTCCATTCGCCAGCGTTTCTGGTGGCCCACTCGGGAACGTGACGCGCGTCGATTTGTCGCCGCTTGTTCGGTCTGCGCGCAGACTAAATCTGGGAACTCTCCTCCTGCCGGCCGTCTCAGACCGCTTCCCATTCCCTCTCGACCGTGGTCTCACATCGCTTTAGATTTCATCACCGGACTGCCTTCATCAGCGGGGAAGACAGTTATTCTTACGGTTGTCGATAGATTCTCTAAGGCGGCTCATTTCATTCCTCTCGCTAAGCTCCCTTCTGCTAAGGAGACGGCTCAGATCATTATCGAGAATGTTTTCCGAATTCATGGCCTTCCGTCTGACGTCGTTTCCGACAGAGGCCCGCAGTTCACGTCTCAATTTTGGAGGGAGTTTTGCCGTTTGATTGGGGCTTCCGTCAGTCTCTCGTCCGGCTTTCATCCCCAGTCTAACGGTCAAGCCGAACGGGCCAATCAGACTGTTGGTCGCATTTTACGCAGTCTTTCTTTTCGTAACCCTGCGTCTTGGTCAGAACAGCTCCCCTGGGCAGAGTACGCCCACAACTCGCTTCCCTCGTCTGCTACCGGTCTATCTCCTTTTCAGAGTAGCCTCGGGTACCAGCCTCCGCTGTTCTCATCTCAGCTCGCCGAGTCCTGCGTCCCCTCCGCTCAGGCTTTTGTCCAGCGTTGCGAGCGCACCTGGAAGGGGGTCAGGTCGGCACTTTGCCGTAATAGGGCGCAGACTGTGAGGGCCGCTAATAAGCGTAGGACCAAGAGTCCTAGATATTGTTGCGGTCAGAGAGTATGGCTCTCCACTCAGAACCTTCCCCTTAAGACAGCTTCTCGCAAGTTGGCCCCGCGGTTCATTGGTCCGTTCCGTATTTCCCAGGTCATTAATCCTGTCGCAGTGCGACTTCTTCTCCCGCGCTATCTTCGTCGCGTTCACCCGGTCTTCCATGTCTCCTGTGTTAAGCCCGTTCTTCGCGCCCCGCTCGTCCCTCCCCCCCCATCCTTGTCGAGGGCGCACCCATCTACAGGGTTCGTAAGATTTTGGACATGCGCCCTCGGGGCCGTGGTCATCAGTACCTAGTGGATTGGGAGGGGTACGGTCCTGAGGAGAGGAGTTGGGTTCCCTCTCGGGACGTGCTGGACCGTTCGCTGATCGATGATTTCCTCCGTTGCCGCCAGGTTTCCTCCTCGAGTGCGCCAGGAGGCGCTCGGTGAGTGGGGGGGTACTGTCATGTCTTGTTATGTCTGTTCCTGTCCTTTCTCTTCACTCTGTCTCTCTCTGCTGGTCTTTTTAGGTTACCTTCTCTGTCTCTCATTCTTCAGCTGTTCTACATCTCCCCTAACTAGCTCATTCACTCTTTCTCACCTGTTCTCTCTTCCCCTCTGATTAGGTCTCTATTTCTCTCTCTGTTCCTGCTACTTTCAGTGTCTGATTCTTGTTTGTGTTTTTGATGCCAGAAGCAAGCTGTCGTCTCGTTTGCTTCCACCTTGTCCTATCCTGTCGGAGTCTGCCTGGCAGGTGCATCCTGCACTATACTACGTTCTTTTTGTTCCATTGTCAACGTTGGAAGAGGATTTATGCCATTCCTGTTTTTCATTAAAGAACTCTGTTTTCTGTTAAAACCGCTTTTGGGTCTTCACTCAAGTACATAACA
>NW_026999804.1:0-9650 GCF_036934945.1 Oncorhynchus masou masou
ATGAACTCAAAAGGGCATTGGATATCATGAATAAATGGAAATAACCTGGATGGGATGGTATTTTTCCTGAGGTTTATTTAAAGTTTTGGAATCAATTAGGTCCACTATTAGTCGAAATGATTAACACAGCTGTTCACAAAGGTTCCTCTGAGAGAGATGTGAATATATGACTAATTTAGCTTTTATTTAGAAATTATAAGGATGCCACCCAGTGTTCTCACTATCACCCCCTATCTTTGGTAAACACAAATATTAAACTGTTTTCCAAAAAGTTATTGTCCCATCTTGAGACCAAAATTGGTCCACATGGACCAAATCAGATTTGTTAAAAAACTTTCTCATTTACATTACATTACATTTAAGTCATTTGGCAGACGCTCTTATCCAGAGCGACTTACAAATTGGTGAATTCACCTTATGACATCCAGTGGAACAGCCACTTTACAATAGTGCATCTAAATCATTTAAGGGGGGGTGAGAAGGATTACTTTATCCTATCCTAGGTATTCCTTAAAGAGGTGGGGTTTCAGGTGTCTCCGGAAGGTGGTGATTGACTCCGCTGTCCTGGCGTCGTGAGGGAGTTTGTTCCACCATTGGGGGGCCAGAGCAGCGAACAGTTTTGACTGGGCTGAGCGGGAACTGTACTTCCTCAGTGGTAGGGAGGCGAGCAGGCCAGAGGTGGATGAACGCAGTGCCCTTGTTTGGGTGTAGGGCCTGATCAGAGCCTGGAGGTACTGCGGTGCCGTTCCCCTCACAGCTCCGTAGGCAAGCACCATGGTCTTGTAGCGGATGCGAGCTTCAACTGGAAGCCAGTGGAGAGAGCGGAGGAGCGGGGTGACGTGAGAGAACTTGGGAAGGTTGAACACCAGACGGGCTGCGGCGTTCTGGATGAGTTGTAGGGGTTTAATGGCACAGGCAGGGAGCCCAGCCAACAGCGAGTTGCAGTAATCCAGACGGGAGATGACAAGTGCCTGGATTAGGACCTGCGCCGCTTCCTGTGTGAGGCAGGGTCGTACTCTGCGGATGTTGTAGAGCATGAACCTACAGGAACGGGCCACCGCCTTGATGTTAGTTGAGAACGACAGGGTGTTGTCCAGGATCACGCCAAGGTTCTTAGCGCTCTGGGAGGAGGACACAATGGAGTTGTCAACCGTGATGGCGAGATCATGGAACGGGCAGTCCTTCCCCGGGAGGAAGAGCAGCTCCGTCTTGCCGAGGTTCAGCTTGAGGTGGTGATCCGTCATCCACACTGATATGTCTGCCAGACATGCAGAGATGCGATTCGCCACCTGGTCATCAGAAGGGGGAAAGGAGAAGATTAATTGTGTGTCATCTGCATAGCAATGATAGGAGAGACCATGTGAGGTTATGACAGAGCCAAGTGACTTGGTGTATAGCGAGAATAGGAGAGGGCCTAGAACAGAGCCCTGGGGGACACCAGTGGTGAGAGCGCGTGGTGAGGAGACAGATTCTCGCCAAAGCCACCTGGTAGGAGCGACCTGTCAGGTAGGACGCAATCCAAGCGTGGGCCGCGCCGGAGATGCCCAACTCGGAGAGGGTGGAGAGGAGGATCTGATGGTTCACAGTATCGAAGGCAGCCGATAGGTCTAGAAGGATGAGAGCAGAGGAGAGAGAGTTAGCTTTATCAGTGCGGAGCGCCTCCGTGATACAGAGAAGAGCAGTCTCAGTTGAATGACTAGTCTTGAAACCTGACTGATTTGGATCAAGAAGGTCATTCTGAGAGAGATAGCGGGAGAGCTGGCCAAGGACAGCACGTTCAAGAGTTTTGGAGAGAAAAGAAAGAAGGGATACTGGTCTGTAGTTGTTGACATCGGAGGGATCGAGTGTAGGTTTTTTCAGAAGGGGTGCAACTCTCGCTCTCTTGAAGACGGAAGGGACGTAGCCAGCGGTCAGGGATGAGTTGATGAGCGAGGTGAGGTAAGGGAGAAGGTCTCCGGAAATGGTCTGGAGAAGAGAGGAGGGGATAGGGTCAAGCGGGCAGGTTGTTGGGCGGCCGGCCGTCACAAGAAGCGAGATTTCATCTGGAGAGAGGGGAGAAAGAGGTCAGAGCACAGGGTAGGGCAGTGTGAGCAGAACCAGCGGTGTCGTTTGACTTAGCAAACGAGGATCGGATGTCGTCGACCTTCTTTTCAAAATGGTTGACGAAGTCATCTGCAGAGAGGGAGGAGGGGGGAGGAGGATTCAGGAGGGAGGAGAAGGTGGCAAAGAGCTTCCTAGGGTTAGAGGCAGATGCTTGGAATTTAGAGTGGTAGAAAGTGGCTTTAGCAGCAGAGACAGAGGAGGAAAATGTAGAGAGGAGGGAGTGAAAGGATGCCAGGTCCGCAGGGAGGCGAGTTTTCCTCCATTTCCGCTCGGCTGCCCGGAGCCCTGTTCTGTGAGCTCGCAATGAGTCGTCGAGCCACGGAGCGGGAGGGGAGGACCGAGCCGGCCTGGAGGATAGGGGACATAGAGAGTCAAAGGATGCAGAAAGGGAAGAGAGGAGGGTTGAGGAGGCAGAATCAGGAGATAGGTTGGAGAAGGTTTGAGCAGAGGGAAGAGATGATAGGATGGAAGAGGAGAGAGTAGCGGGGGAGAGAGAGCGAAGGTTGGGACGGCGCGATACCATCCGAGTAGGGGCAGTGTGGGAAGTGTTGGATGAGAGCGAGAGGGAAAAGGATACAAGGTAGTGGTCGGAGACTTGGAGGGGAGTTGCAATGAGGTTAGTGGAAGAACAGCATCTAGTAAAGATGAGGTCGAGCGTATTGCCTGCCTTGTGAGTAGGGGGGAAGGTGAGAGGGTGAGGTCAAAAGAGGAGAGGAGTGGAAAGAAGGAGGCAGAGAGGAATGAGTCAAAGGTAGACGTGGGGAGGTTAAAGTCGCCCAGGACTGTGAGAGGTGAGCCGTCCTCAGGAAAGGAGCTTATCAAGGCATCAAGCTCATTGATGAACTCTCCGAGGGAACCTGGAGGGCGATAAATGATAAGGATGTTAAGCTTGAAAGGGCTGGTAACTGTGACAGCATGGAATTCAAAGGAGGCGATAGACAGATGGGTAAGGGGAGAAAGAGAGAATGACCACTTGGGAGAGATGAGGATCCCGGTGCCACCACCCCGCTGACCAGAAGCTCTCGGGGTGTGCGAGAACACGTGGGCGGACGAAGAGAGAGAAGTAGGAGTAGCAGTGTTATCTGTGGTGATCCATGTTTCCGTCAGTGCCAAGAAGTCGAGGGACTGGAGGGAGGCATAGGCTGAGATGAGCTCTGCCTTGTTGGCCGTAGATCGGCAGTTCCAGAGGCTACCGGAGACCTGGAACTCCACGTGGGTCGTGCGCGCTGGGACCACCAGATTAGGGTGGCCGCGGCCACGCGGTGTGGAGCGTTTGTATGGTCTGTGCAGAGAGGAGAGAACAGGGATAGATAGACACATAGTTGACAGGCTACAGAAGAGGCTACGCTAATGCAAAGGAGATTGGAATGACAAGTGGACTACACGTCTCGAATGTTCAGAAAGTTAAGCTTACGTAGCAAGAATCTTATTGACTAAAATGATTGAAATGATACAGTACTGCTGGAGTAGGCTAGCTGGCAGTGGCTGCGTTGTTGACACTACACTAATCAAGTCGTTCCGTTGAGTGTAATAGTTTCTACAGTGCTGCTATTCGGGGGCTAGCTTCTATTCGGGGGCTAGCTTCTCCTCAGATAACCTCCGTAGACTATTACATATCTTCAATTCTTCATCAGAAACAACAGCTCCTTGTGCTGTACTATCTCTCGATGCAGAAAAAGCTTTTGATAGACTAGAATGGTCATATCTATGGTCTGTCTTGGAACATATGGGAATTGGCTCCAATTTCACCTTTGCTATTGTTATTATCCACGGAACCCCTGACCAAGGCAAGTCATCAATTGAAGGAACTCCAAAGTCACTAAAATCTCTTTAACTTGTTACGTCTAGACGTTCCGCTAGCGGAACCCCTCGACAACATCCGGTGAAACGGCAGAGCGCCAAATTCAAATTACTAAAAATATTATACTTTCATGAAATCACACATGCAATACAACAAATTAAAGCTACACTTGTTGTATATCCAGCCAACGGTCAGATTTCAAAAAGGCATGCATAAAGCAAACCATGCGATTATCTGAGGATAGCACCCACCAACAAACACATGACATTCATATTTCAACTCGTGATTCATATTTCATACAAAACGTAAAGAAAAATGAGCATAATCTGTGCCTTGCTCTTTGAAGATCTTCTTTGTTGTGCAATCCAATGTCCTACAAATATCACAAATGTGTCCTTTGTTCATTAATCTGGCTGCATTCCAAATGCCAATTTATTTGGCTGCATGATTCAGAAAACACTTAGTCTCAACTCAGAATATAGACTAAGCAAATATCTAATAAGTTGGCCTGTAAACTTGTTCCAAATATTTCAAACAACTTTCCTAATACAACTTAGGTACTTGTTAACGTAAATAATCAATACAATTAAGACAGGATAAACTGTGTTCAATACAGGACGAAAACAACAAACAGTACACTTCACTCTACCCTCGTTCTGAACTGCACTACTTCTTCATTTCTCAAAGGAAAAACGTCAACCAATTTCTAAAGACTGACATCCAGTGGAAGCGATTGGAACTGCAAGCAAGTGCCACAGAAATCTAGATCCCCATAGAAAACTAATTGAAAAGAGAGTGACCCCAATTTATTTTTGAAGATACAAAATATTTTTTATTGTGAAACAAACAAAAAACAAGACAAAAAATGGAAAACTTCAGCGTACATAACTATTCACCTCCACAAACTCTATACTTTGTAGAGCCACCTTTTGCAGCAATTACATCTGCAAGTCTCTTGTGGTATGTCTCTATAAGCTTGGCACATCTAGCCACTGGAATTTTTGCCCATTCTTCAAGGCAAAACTGCTTCAGCTCCTTCAAGTTGGATGGGTTCCTCTGGTGTACAGCAATCTTTAAGTCATAACACAGATTCTCAATTGGATTGAGATCTGGGCTTCGACCAGGCCATTCCAAAACATTCCAATGTTTCCCCTTAAACCACTCGAGTGTTGCTTTAGCAGCATGCTTAAAGTTATTGCCCTGCTGGAAGGTGAACCTCTGTCCCAGTCTCAAATCTCTGGAAGACAGAAACAGGTTTCTCTCAAGAATTTCCCTGTATTTAGCGGCATCCACCATTCCTTCAATTCTGACCAGTTTCCCAGTCCCTGTCAATGAAAAACATCCCCACAGCATGATGTTGCCACCACCATGCTTCACTGTGAGGATGGTGTTCTCGGAGAGATGAGAGGTGTTGGGTTTCCTTGATGGCCAAAAAGCTCAATTTTAGTCTCATCTGACCAGAGTACCTTCTTCCATATGTTTGGGGAGTCTCCCACATGCATTTTGGTGAACACCAAACGTGTTTGCTTATTTTTTTCTTTAAGCAATGGCTTTTTCTGGCCACAATTCCTTAAAGCCCAGCTCTGTGGAGTGTACGGCTTAAAGTGGTCCAATGGACAGATACTCCCATCTCTACTGTTATCTTTATTCTCTTTGTTGCCTCTCTGATTAATGCCCTCCTTGCCTGGTCCGCGAGTTTTGGTGGGCGGCCCTCTCTTGACAGGTTTGCTGTGGTGCCATATTCTTTCAATTTTTTAATAATGGATTTAAATTGTACTCCGTGTTTTATAACCCAACCCTGATCTGTACTTCTCCACAACTTTGTCCCTGACCAGTTTGGAGAGCTTCATGGTCTTCATGTTGTCGCTTGCTTGGTGGTGCCCCTTGCTTAGTGGTGTTGCAGACTCTGGGGCCTTTCAGAACAGGTGTATATATACTGAGATCATGTAACAGATCAGATAGATTGCTCACAGGTGTACTTTATTTAACTAATTATGTGACTTCTGAAGGTAATTGGTTGCACCAGATCTTATTTAGGGGCTTCATAGCAAAGGGGGTGAATACATATGCACACACCACTTTTTAATTTTTTAAAGTTTTTTTTAAAATATATATATTTTTTCATTTCACTTCACCAATTTGGACTATTTTGTGTATGACCTTTACATGAAATCCAAATAAAAATCCATTTAAATTACAGGTTGTAATGCAACAAAATAGAAAACACTAAGGGGGATGAATACTTTTTGCAAAGCATTGTATTTATGCTAATGTATTATTGGTAATACTCTGTTTGCATTTTTACTGTTATTTGTCTTTGAGTGGCAGTCTGCTGGTACATGTTTTATAAATGTATACTTGAAATTAATAATGTTGTAACGGCGTTCTTCGTTTGTCGCAAGAAAGTCGGGATCAAATGCAGCGGTTATTACTCATGTCTTTAATGAAACAAATGACGATACATGAAATAACTTATAAATACAAAACAACAAACGGAACGTGAAAACCTATACAGCCTGTCTGGTGAACACTAACACAGAGACAGGAACAATCACCCACGAAATACAAAGTGAAACCTGGCTTCCAAATACGGCTCCCAATCAGAGACAACGAGAATCACCTGACTCTGATTGAGAACCGCTCAGGCAGCCAAGCCTATACAAACAAACAAATCAAATCAAATTTTATTTGTCACATACACATGGTTAGCAGATGTTAATGCGAGTGTAGCGAAATGCTTGTGCTTCTAGTTCCGACAATGCAGTAATAACCAACAAGTAATCTAACTAACAATTCCTAAACTACTGTCTTATACACAGTGTAAGGGGACGCTGATCTTATATACAGTAGTTCTTCTCGACTGTATGTAATGAAACCTAAGATGACCTGGGGTACTAATGTAAGAAATAACACGTAAAAAATCAAAAAACTGCATAGTTTCCTAGGAACGCGAAGCGAGGCGGCCATCTCTGTCGGCGCCGGAAGTACAGGTACAGTACACCCCTACTCAGCCGCAATCCCAAATACTACAAAAACCCCACTATGAAATACAACAACAAAAAACCCATGTCACACCCTGGCCTGACCAACTAATTAACGAAAACACAAAATACTAAGACAAGGCGTGACAGAACCCCCCCTAGCAGGCGGACTCCCGGACGCACCTCAAAACCATAGGGAGGGTCCGGGTGGGCGTCTGTCCATGGTCGCGGTTCCGCTCGGGACGTGGGAACCCACTCCATAAATGTCATAGTTCCTCTCCTTCGCGTCCTGGATGATCCACCCGCCGCCGACCATGGCCGAATAGTCCTCACCCTGAACCCCCACTGAACTGAGGAGCAGCTCGTGACTGAGGGGCAGCTCGGGACTGAGGGGAAGCTCGGGACTGAGGGGCAGCTCGGGACTGAGGGTCATTGGGGACTGAGGGGCAGCTTGGACTGAGGGGCAGCTTGGGACTGAGGACAGCTTGGGACTGAGGGGCAGCTTGGGACTGAGGGGCAGCTCGGGGACTGAGGGGCAGCTCGGGACTGAGGGGCTGCCCGGGGACTGGAGAGGAAACCCAGTACTGAGATGAAGCCCAGCCAGGCAGTTGAATCCGGCAGATCCTGGCTGACTGGCGGATCTGGAAGAATCTGGCTGACTGGCAGATCTGGAAGAGTCTGGCTGACTGGCAGCTCTGGAAGAGTCTGGCTGTCTGGCGGATCTGGAAGAGTCTGGCTGTCTACGGATTCTGGAAGAGTCTGGCTGTCTGGCTTGATCTGAAGAGTCTGGCTGTCTGGCGGATCTGGAAGAGTCTGGCTGACTGGCGGATCTGGAAGAGTCTGGCTGACTGGCGGATCTGGAAGAGTCTGGCTGACTGGCGGATCTGGAAGAGTCTGGCTGACTAGCGGATCTGGAAGAGTCTGGCAGACTGGCGGATCTGGAAGAGTCTGGCAGACTGGCGGATCTGGAAGAGTCTGGCAGACTGGCGGATCTGGAAGAGTCTGGCAGACTGGCGGATCTGGAAGAGTCTGGAAGAGTCTGGCGGATCTGGAAGAGTCTGGAAGAGTCTGGCGGATCTGGAAGAGTCTGGCAGACTGGCGGATCTGGAAGAGTCTGGCAGACTGGCGGATCTGGAAGAGTCTGGCAGACTGGCGGATCTGGAAGAGTGGCTGACTGGCGGATCTGGAAGAGTCTGGTTGACTGGCAGATCCTGGCAGACTGACGGCTCTGGCTGCTTCATGCTGACTGGCGGCTCTGGCTGCTCCATGCAGATTGACAGCTCTGGCGGCTTCTTGCAGACTGACAGCTCTGACTGTTCCATGCAGACTGGCAACTCCATGCAGACTGGCAGCTCCTTGCAGACTGGCAGCTCCTTGCAGACTGGCAGCTCCTTGCAGACTGGCAGCTCCAAGCAGACTGGCAACTCTGGCTGCCCCATGCAGACTGGCAGCTCTAGCTGCTCCATGCAGACTGGCAGCTCTGGCTGCTCCATGCAGACTGGCAGCTCCATGCAGACTGGCAGCTCCTTGCAGACTGGCAGCTCTAGCTGCTCCATGCAGACTAGCTGCTCCATGCAGACTGGCAGCTCTGGCTGCTCCATGCAGACTGGCAGCTCTGACTGCTCCATGCAGACTGGCAGCTCTGACTGCTCCATGCAGACTGGCAGCTCTGGCTGCTCCATGCAGACTGGCAGCTCTGGCTGCTCCATGCAGACTGGCAGCTCTGGCTGCTCCATGCAGACTGGCAGCTCTTGCTGCTCCATGCAGACTGGCAGCTCAGGCTGCTCCGAACAGGCATGAGGCTCCGGCAGCGCTGTAGAGGAGGAAGGCTCTAGAAACGCTGAACAGGTGGGAGACTCTGACAGCGCAGGAGAGGGAGAAAGCGCTGACTGCGCTGAACAGGCGAGGCGCACTGAAAGCCTGGTGCGTGGTACTGGAACTGGTGGTACTGGATCGAGGACACGCACAGGAAGCCTGGTGCGGGGAGCTGCCACCGGAGGACTGGTGTGTGAAGGTGGCACAGGATGGACTGGACCATGAAGGTGTACTGGAGAGCCTGAGAGCAGGACTGGCACAGGACGTGCAAGGCTAGGTAGGTACACAGGAGGCCTAGTGCGTGAGGCTGGCACATTTTTCACCAGCCGACTAACACGCACCTCAGGACTAGTATGGAGCGCCGACCCAGGTGCCATTAAATCCCCGACACGCTCCGTCGGACGAATCTTGTACCTAAAGCACCAAACTAGCAACCCCCTCATTACTCTCTCCTCCAATTTCCCCATTAACTCCTTCACAGTCTCAACTTCGCTCACCTCCAACACCGGTTCTGGTCTCCTCCTTGGCTCCTCACGATAAACAGGGAGAGTTGGCTCAGGTCTGTCTCCTGACTCAGCCTCTCTCCCTCTGAGCCCCCCCCAAGAAATTTTTGGGGCTGATTTTCGGGTTTCGCTCTGCGCCGCCGTGTCTTTCTTTTCGACTCCATTCTCCTATAGCCCTCTTCGCACTGCTCTAGCGAATCCCAGGCGGGCTCCGGCACTCTCTCTGGGTCGGCCGCCCACCTGTCTATTTCTTCCCACGTCGTATACTCCAATCCTCTGCTGTCCATAACGTCCTCCCTTCGCTGCTCCAGCTGCCTGTTAACACGCTGCTCGGCCCGTGTGTGGTGGGTGATTCTGTAACGGCGTTCTTCGTTTGTCGCAAGAAAGTCGGACCGAAATGCAGCGTGTTGGTTACTCATGTCTTTAATGAAACAAATGACGATACAT
>NW_026999805.1:0-9650 GCF_036934945.1 Oncorhynchus masou masou
CAATAATATTTATTGCCACTAGTGGTGAATATGTGACAAACCATTGGCAACAATAATATTTATTGCCACTAGTGGTGAATATGTGACAAACCTTTAGCAACAATAATATGTATTGCCACTAGTGGTGAATATGTGACAAACCTTTGGCAACAATAATATTTATTGCCACTAGTGGTGAATATGTGACAAACCTTTGGCAACAATAATATTTATTGCCACTAGTGGTGAATATGTGACAAACCTTTGGCAACAATAATATTTATTGCCACTAGTGGTGAATATGTGACAAACAATACTATTTATTGCCACTAGTGGTGAATATGACAAACCTTTAATAATATTTATTGCCACTAGTGGTGAATATGTGACAAACCTTGGCAACAATAATATTTATTGCCACTAGTGGTGAATATGTGACAAACCTTTGGCAACAATAATATTTATTGCCACTAGTGGTGAATATGTGACAAACCTTTGGCAACAATAATATTTATTGCCACTAGTGGTGAATATGTGACAAACCTTTGGCAACAATAATATTTATTGCCACTAGAATATGTGACAAACCTTTGCAACAATAATATTTATTGCCACTAGTGGTGAATATGTGACAAACCTTTGGCAACAATAATATTTATTGCCACTAGTGGTGAATATGTGACAAACCTTTGGCAACAATAATATTTATTGCCACTAGTGGTGAATATGTGACAAACCTTTGGCAACAATATATTTATTGCCACTAGTGGTGAATATGTGACAAACCTTTGGCAACAATAATATTTATTGCCACTAGTGGTGAATATGTGACAAACCTTTGGCAACAATAATATTTATTGCCACTAGTGGTGAATATGTGACAACCTTGGCAACAATAATATTTATTGCCACTAGTGGTGAATATGTGACAAACCTTTGGCAACAATAATATTTATTGCCACTAGTGGTGAATATGTGACAAACCTTTGGCAACAATAATATTTATTGCCACTAGTGGTGAATATGTGACAAACCTTTGGCAACAATAATGTTTATTGCCACTAGTGGCAGTGTACCAGAACCATGTTTAAGTTAATTAGGAAGTTTAACTAATAAGTTAGACGAGGGTTTCCCTAAACTCGGTCCTCGGGACCCCAAGGAGGGCACGTTTTTGTTTTTTTGCCTTAACACTACACAGCTGATTAAAATAATCAACTAATCATTAAGCTTTGATCATTTGAATCAGCTGTGTAGTGTTAGGGCAAAAACCAAAACGTGCACTGCTTGGTTATCAATGTCTTGTTTTATGGGAGTGGATCACATTTTGTTGATATCAGTTTCAATCTGTCAGCGCCATTGACTGGCTAGTGCTTAGCTAGCTGGCTAGCACTTAGTTAGCTGGCTAAAGTTAGCAATCATATTTTTACATAATTAATGTGATAGCTAGCTAGCTAACTACTGATTTACCTAAACACATTTTATATCTCAAGACGTTGCTGTCTTTTAATATCAATATCCATTTCAATATGCTAGTTTCACTGTTCAATAGCATATTAGCTAGCACAACAGCTAAGGTAGCAACAATATATGACCCGTTTCAAGAAACTAGGTGTATGTCACTACTTGTATTTTACATGTAATTTGTTTTTAATTTTTATCAAAATAATTTTGGGTAACAAATGCCTTCAGGAACAAGTGAACTTCAATTTGCTTTAAAAACAAACTTGTATTCCATCTGTAAATACGAATAAAGTTGTTCAATATGAGCCTAGTTGGTTTAGCCACGGAAAAATACAGGAATTAGATTAAACCTTCCCACTAGTCATGATTGGCTGAGATAAACATGCCAAGAGATGAGTTCTGACGGTCTGCCATGTAGCATGCTTCTGACTATAACATCAACATCAGATGTTATTGGTCACATACACATGGTTAGCAGATGTTGTGTGAGTGTAGCGAAATAAAACTTGTGCTTCTGGTTCCGACAATGCAGTAATATCTAACAGGTAATATCTAACAATTTCACAACAAACCTAATACACACAATCTAGCAAAGGAATGGAATAAGAATATATAAATATATGGATGAGCAATGTCAGAGCGGCATAGACTGGAGATATAGTAAATAGTATAGAATACAGTATATACATATGAGATGAGTAATGCAAGATATGTAAACATTATTAAAGTGGTATTATTTAAAGTAACTGGTGTTCAATCTATTAAAGTGGCCAATGATTTCAAGTCAGTATGTAGGCAGCAGCCTCTCTGTGTTAGTGATGGCTAGCTATTTAACAGTCTGATGGCCTTGAGATAGAAGCTGTTGTTCAGTCTCTCGGTCCCTGCTTTGATGCACCTGTACTGACCTCGCCTTCCGGATGATAGCGGGGTGAACAGGCAGTGGCTCGGGTGGTTGTTGTCCTTCCTGTGACATTGGGTGCTGTAGGTGTCCTGGAGGGCAGGTAGTTTGCCCCCGGTGATGCGTTGTGCAGACCGCACCACCCTCTGCGGTTGTGGGCGGAGCAGTTGCCGTACCAGGCGATGATACAGCCCGACAGGATGCTCTTGATTGCGCATCTGTAGAGGCTTGTGAGGGTTGTAGGTGAAAGACACATTTCTTCAGCCTCCTGAGGTTGAAGAGGCGCTGCTGCGCCTTCTTCACCACGCTGTCTGTGTGGGTGGACCATTTCAGTTTGTCAGTGATGTGTACGCCGAGGAACTTAAAACTTCCACCTTCTCCACTGTGGCCCCATTGATGTGGATTGGTGTGTGCTCCCTCTGCTGTTTCCCGAAGTCCACGATCATCTCCTTTTGTTTTGTTGATCACCTCTTTTGGCAAAAGTGAAGTTTTGATTTGATGTCCAGTGAAGTTTGCAGACGACACAAACAGCTCGATGACCAACAACGACGAGACAGCCTACAGGGAGGAGGGGATCAACAAAACAAAAGGAGATGAATCATGGATTCCGTTCACCTACCTGTGGTGTTGGAAGAGGCTGTATTTAGGAAGAGGATGTATCAGCACCCTGGAAAGGGGTCATAACACTTTGATGAATGAGCGTATCAAGCTCCAAACTTTATAAAGTAAACCAATGCATGTATTATTCCCATACATGTAACCCAATATATTCATTATTTGCAACAATTAGGTATTTCATTGCTTTAAACTAGTAGCTTAACTCATCTGGATCATGGTTTGTTCCTTCTTGTTTTCTAGAAGCCCTCAGTTACAAGACAAAAGGAAAGATTGAGGCCTTCAATCAAACTGAGGTCGAAGAAATGTGTCTACAACTGGCTCAGTCAGGAAAAAGAGACAACTGGCTCAGTCAGGAAAAAGAGACATCTAGTAGACAACTGGCTCAGTCAGGAAGAAGAGACAACTGGCTCAGTCAGGAAGAAGAGACAACTGGCTCAGTCAGGAAAAAGAGACAACTGGCTCAGTCAGGAAAAAGAGACAACTGGCTCAGTCAGGAAAAAGAGACAACTGGCTCAGTCAGGAAGAAGAGACAACTGGCTCAGTCAGGAAGAAGAGACAACTGGCTCAGTCAGGAAAAAGAGACAACTGGCTCAGTCAGGAAAAAGAGACAACTGGCTCAGTCAGGAAGAAGAGACAACTGGCTCAGTCAGGAAGAAGAGACAACTGGCTCAGTCAGGAAAGAGACAACTGACTCAGTCAGGAAGAAGAGACAACTGGCTCAGTCAGGAAGAAGAGACAACTGGCTCAGTCAGGAAAAAGAGACAACTGGCTCAGTCAGGAAGAAGAGACAACTGGCTCAGTCAGGAAAAGAGACAACTGGCTCAGTCAGGAAAAAGAGACAACTGGCTCAGTCAGGAAGAAGAGACAACTGGCTCAGTCAGGAAGAAGAGACAACTGGCTCAGTCAGGAAGAAGAGACAACTGGCTCAGTCAGGAAGAAGAGAACTAGAAGACAACTGGCTCAGTCAGGAAGAAGAGACAACTGGCTCAGTCAGGAAGAAGAGACAACTGGCTCAGTCAGGAAGAAGAGAACTAGAAGACAACTGGCTCAGTCAGGAAAAAGAGACAACTGGCTCAGTCAGGAAGAAGAGAACTAGAAGACAACTGGCTCAGTCAGGAAAAAAGAGACAACTGGCTCAGTCAGGAAAAAGAGACAACTGGCTCAGTCAGGAAAAAGAGACAACTGGCTCAGTCAGGAAGAAGAGACATCTAGCAGACAACTGACTCAGTCAGGAAGAAGAGACATCTAGTAGACAACTGGCTCAGTCAGAAGAAGAGAACTAGAAGACAACTGGCTCAGTCAGAAAAAGAGACAACTGGCTCAGTCAGGAAAAGAGACAACTGGCTCAGTCAGGAAAAAGAGACAACTGGCTCAGTCAGGAAAAAGAGACAACTGGCTCAGTCAGGAAGAAGAGACAACTGGCTCAGTCAGGAAGAAGAGACAACTGGCCTCAGTCAGGAAGAAGAGACAACTGGCTCAGTCAGAAAAGAGACAACTGACTCAGTCAGGAAGAAGAGACAACTGGCTCAGTCAGGAAGAAGAGACAACTGGCTCAGTCAGGAAAAAGAGACAACTGGCTCAGTCAGGAAGAAGAGACAACTGGCTCAGTCAGGAAGAAGAGAACTAGAAGACAACTGGCTCAGTCAGGAAGAAGAGACAACTGGCTCAGTCAGGAAGAAGAGACAACTGGCTCAGTCAGGAAGAAGAGAACTAGAAGACAACTGGCTCAGTCAGGAAGAAGAGACAACTGGCTCAGTCAGGAAGAAGAGACAACTGGCTCAGTCAGGAAAAAGAGAACTAGAAGACAACTGGCTCAGTCAGGAAAAAGAGACAACTGGCTCAGTCAGGAAGAAGAGAACTAGAAGACAACTGGCTCAGTCAGGAAAAAGAGACAACTGGCTCAGTCAGGAAAAAGAGACAACTGGCTCAGTCAGGAAAAAGAGACAACTGGCTCAGTCAGGAAGAAGAGACATCTAGCAGACAACTGACTCAGTCAGGAAGAAGAGACATCTAGTAGACAACTGGCTCAGTCAGGAAGAAGAGAACTAGAAGACAACTGGCTCAGTCAGAAAAAGAGACAACTGGCTCAGTCAGGAAAAGAGACAACTGGCTCAGTCAGGAAAAAGACAACTGGCTCAGTCAGGAAAAAGAGACAACTGGCTCAGTCAGGAAGAAGAGACAACTGGCTCAGTCAGGAAGAAGAGACAACTGGCTCAGTCAGGAAGAAGAGACAACTGGCTCAGTCAGGAAAAAGAGACAACTGACTCAGTCAGGAAGAAGAGACAACTGGCTCAGTCAGGAAGAAGAGACAACTGGCTCAGTCAGGAAAAAGAGACAACTGGCTCAGTCAGGAAGAAGAGACAACTGGCTCAGTCAGGAAGAAGAGAACTAGAAGACAACTGGCTCAGTCAGGAAGAAGAGACAACTGGCTCAGTCAGGAAGAAGAGACAACTGGCTCAGTCAGGAAGAAGAGAACTAGAAGACAACTGGCTCAGTCAGGAAGAAGAGACAACTGGCTCAGTCAGGAAGAAGAGACAACTGGCTCAGTCAGGAAAAAGAGAACTAGAAGACAACTGGCTCAGTCAGGAAAAAGAGACAACTGGCTCAGTCAGGAAGAAGAGAACTAGAAGACAACTGGCTCAGTCAGGAAAAGAGACAACTGGCTCAGTCAGGAAAAAGAGACAACTGGCTCAGTCAGGAAAAAAGAGACAACTGGCTCAGTCAGGAAGAAGAGACATCTAGCAGACAACTGACTCAGTCAGGAAGAAGAGACATCTAGTAGACAACTGGCTCAGTCAGGAAGAAGAGAACTAGAAGACAACTGGCTCAGTCAGAAAAAGAGACAACTGGCTCAGTCAGGAAAAAGAGACAACTGGCTCAGTCAGGAAAAAGAGACAACTGGCTCAGTCAGGAAAAAGAGACAACTGGCTCAGTCAGGAAGAAGGGACAACTGGCTCAGTCAGAAGAAGAGACAACTGGCTCAGTCAGGAAGAAGAGACAACTGGCTCAGTCAGAAAAAAGAGACAACTGACTCAGTCAGGAAGAAGAGACAACTGGCTCAGTCAGGAAGAAGAGACATCTAGCAGACAACTGACTCAGTCAGGAAGAAGAGACATCTAGTAGACAACTGGCTCAGTCAGGAAGAAGAGAACTAGAAGACAACTGGCTCAGTCAGAAAAAGAGACAACTGGCTCAGTCAGGAAAAAAGAGACAACTGGCTCAGTCAGGAAAAAGAGACAACTGGCTCAGTCAGGAAAAAGAGACAACTGGCTCAGTCAGGAAGAAGAGACAACTGGCTCAGTCAGGAAGAAGAGACAACTGGCTCAGTCAGGAAAGAGACAACTGACTCAGTCAGGAAGAAGAGACAACTGGCTCAGTCAGGAAGAAGAGACAACTGGCTCAGTCAGGAAAAAGAGACAACTGGCTCAGTCAGGAAGAAGAGACAACTGGCTCAGTCAGGAAGAAGAGAACTAGAAGACAACTGGCTCAGTCAGGAAGAAGAGACAACTGGCTAGTCAGGAAGAAGAGACAACTGGCTCAGTCAGGAAGGAGAACTAGAAGACAACTGGCTCAGTCAGAAGAAGAGACAACTGGCTCAGTCAGGAAGAAGAGACAACTGGCTCAGTCAGGAAAAGAGAACTAGAAGACAACTGGCTCAGTCAGGAAAAAGAGACAACTGCTCAGTCAGGAAAAAGAGACAACTGGCTCAGTCAGGAAAAAGAGACAACTGGCTCAGTCAGGAAGAAGAGACATCTAGCAGACAACTGACTCAGTCAGGAAGAAGAGACATCTAGTAGACAACTGGCTCAGTCAGGAAGAAGAGAACTAGAAGACAACTGGCTCAGTCAGAAAAAGAGACAACTGGCTCAGTCAGGAAAAAGAGACAACTGGCTCAGTCAGAAAAAGAGACAACTGGCTCAGTCAGGAAAAAATAGACAACTGGCTCAGTCAGGAAGAAGAGACAACTGGCTCAGTCAGGAAGAAGAGACAACTGGCCTAGTCAGGAAGAAGAGACAACTGGCTCAGTCAGGAAAGAGACAACTGACTCAGTCAGGAAGAAGAGACAACTGGCTCAGTCAGGAAGAAGAGACAACTGGCTCAGTCAGGAAAAAGAGACAACTGGCTCAGTCAGGAAGAAGAGACAACTGGCTCAGTCAGGAAGAAGAGAACTAGAAGACAACTGGCTCAGTCAGGAAGAAGAGACAACTGGCTCAGTCAGGAAGAAGAGACAACTGGCTCAGTCAGGAAGAAGAGAACTAGAAGACAACTGGCTCAGTCAGGAAGAAGAGACAACTGGCTCCAGTCAGGAAGAAGAGACAACTGGCTCAGTCAGGAAAAAGAGAACTAGAAGACAACTGGCTCAGTCAGGGAAAAGAGACAACTGGCTCAGTCAGGAAGAAGAGACAACTGGCTCAGTCAGGAAGAAGAGACAACTAGTAGACAACTGACTCAGTCAGGAAGAAGAGACATCTAGTAGACAACTGACTCAGTCAGGAAGAAGAGACATCTAGTAGACAACTGACTCAGTCAGGAAGAAGAGACATCTAGTAGACAACTGACTCAGTCAGGAAGAAGAGACATCTAGTAGACAACTGACTCAGTCAGGAAGAAGAGACATCTAGTAGACAACTGGCTCAGTCAGGAAGAAGAGACAACTAGTAGACAACTGACTCAGTCAGGAAGAAGAGACAACTGGCTCAGTCAGGAAGAAGAGACAACTGGCTCAGTCAGGAAGAAGAGACAACTAGTAGACAACTGACTCAGTCAGGAAAAAGAGACAACTGGTAGACAATTGACTCTTAATGATGAAGTCCCCAGTCTAGATTGAAGATCATAATTAGGATTAGTTTGAATCAAAACAATGTTTAGGCTTGACTGCAGAAAAATACTGTACATTGTGGCTCTCCAGGAACAGTTGGCCACACATTTAAAGTAGATTTGGTAGGCCAGAGTCTCTAGTTTATGCTAGATACATTAGTTGTTTATATCGCATTTACACAAAGGCAGAAACATTGTTTCCTTGCTGAGAAATGTATACAATGCCAGTTTCAATGAGAAGCAAAACAACATCATGGCCACTTTGTAACAGCTGACCTCATTTTTCCAAACCTGCCCATTAGCCACTGAGTCTATCTTTTAAGATACCAACATAGAAAATGTTTTGAGTAATTGTTTTCAGTATCCTAATGTCTCGGTATCCTATGTTTTGGACAAAAGACTTCCACTGGGCCACCATCTCCAAAGTTCACTCAAACTTGCAGTAGTTCTGAACTATTTGATTCTAGTTTTAATTATTGACATTTTGTTAATGATCTTATAAACTTCCATTGGTCGACATATTGCTCGGTTACCACTTGGCTCATGTCATTTCTGTCGTTGCCTCTGTAACCGCTGGCCTACAATGTCGGAGACCCACGAGCCTCACAAGACTAAAGGTCCCCAGTATCAGTTCAAAAAATGAATGGAAGTATATAAGTGGAGATAGTTTAGCAATAAAATAAGGAGATAAATATTTAAATGTTTTAAAATTGTTTACTGACAAGTTTTATTTCTCTCAGATATAGGACAGATGATTTTAAGAACAAACTTCCTTTCAATGTTTTTTTGGGGGGGGACTTTCTATTGTTCCATGTAGTGAATGTGTTATCCAATGCGTGCGTTTCTATTGGCTAATAGTAGTAATGCCAAATTCAATGTTTCATCCACTATTGATTTTTGACACCTTAAGGGGGTTTAAAAATTTAACATCAAATAGTTATAATACTTGGTATGGCCATCTTAAATCAATTCCATATATTAGCTTAGAAAGTGTAGTTTTAATCTGTGAGAAGCAAGTTAATTTAAAGTTATTTGATTTGGTTTATGTAAATACAAAATGTTGTTAATACACAAAGTAACCAAAAACCTGATTTTAATTTGCATATTCATACTGACTTTGCAGCAAATTTGCAGCAAACAGTAGAATGTTCACCACAAGTTTCCCACAATTGTTTGCCAGAAGTTCACAAGCCGCTGCAAATTTTGCAACAACAGTTTGCCCTAACTCAGTTGCATATGAAAATATGAGCTTGCTGCAGATATTTGCCACAACTTTTCGCCAGAAAATAAGATTTTTTCAGGAACACAGACACGATGTCACGTTCTGACCTCAGTTCCTTTATTATTATTGTGTGTTAGTTTGGTCAGGCGTGAGTAGTCTATGTTCTTTTTTCTATGTTGTTTTTCTGTGTTTGGCCTGGTATGGTTCTCAATCAGAGGCAGCTGTCGATCGTTGTCTCTGATTGAGAATCATACTTAGGTAGCCTGTTTTACCCATTTTGGTTGTGAGATTGTTTCTCTGTGTCTTCCACACAGAACTGGTTTGTTTTCATTTTGTGTTCAGTTTTAATTATAAATATGACGACCACGTACCACGCTGCGTATTGGTCCGATCCTTCCTCCTCAGAAGAGGAGGACGGAAATCGTTACATACAAGTACTAATGTACTGACTACCACTCTACAGTAGTAGTAGTCATAGATACACCTATTTAGTTGGGATATTATTAATAGCGACAATTCCATCACATAGCATATACCCCCAGGAGAGATTTTATTTTATTTTATTTCACTTTTATTTAACCAGGTAGGCAAGTTGAGAACAAGTTCTCATTTACAATTGCGACCTGGCCAAGATAAAGCAAAGCAGTTCGACAC
>NW_026999806.1:0-9650 GCF_036934945.1 Oncorhynchus masou masou
CTGTACTTTTCTCTACTGTACTGTTCAATACTGTTCTCTACTCTACTGTTCTCTACTGTACTGTTCTCTACTGAACTGTTCTATATTGTTCTCTACTGTACTGTTCTCTACTGTGCCGTTCTATACTGTACTGTTCTCTACTGCACTGTTCTATGCTGTACTGTTCTCTACTGTTTTATACTGTACTGTTCTATGCTGTTCTATACTGTACTGTTCTCTACTGTACTGTTCTCTACTGTACTGTTCTATGCTGTACTGTTCTATACTGTGTTGTTCTATACTGTTCTATACTGTACTGTTCTATACTGTACTGTTCTACACTGTTCTCTACTGTGCTGTTCTTCACTGTCCTGTTCTCTACTGAACTGTTCTATATTGTTCTCTACTTTACTGTTCTCTACTGTGCTGTTCTATACTGTACTGTTCTCTACGGATCTATACTGTACTGTTCTATACTGTTCTCTACTGTGCTGTTCTATACTGTGAACTTCTATACTGTACTGTTCTCTACTGAACTGTTCTATATTGTTCTCCACTGTACTGTTCTATTCTGTACTGTTCTGAACTGTGCTGTTCAATACTGTTCTATACTCTACTGTTCTATACTGTGTTCTTCTTTACTGTACTGTTCTATAAAGTACTGTTCTATACTGTACTGTTCTCTACTGTACTGTTCTATACTGCACTGTTCTATAATGTACTGTTCTATACTGTACTCTACTGTACTGTTCTCTGCTGTACTGTTCTCTACTGTACTGTTCTATGCTGTACTGTTCTATACTGTACTGTTCTAAACTGTTCTCTACTGTACTGTTCTCTAATACTCCATTGTGTCCTCCTCCCAGAGCGCTAAGAACCTTGGCGTGATCCTGGACAACACCCTGTCGTTCTCAACCAACATCATGGCGGTGTCCCGTTCCTGTAGGTTCATGCTCTACAACATCCGCAGAGTACGACCCTGCCTCACACAGGAAGCGGCGCAGGTCCTAATCCAGGCACTTGTCATCTCCCGTCTGGATTACTGCAACTCGCTGTTGGCTGGGCTCCCTGCCTGTGCCATTAAACCCCTACAACTCATCCAGAACGCCGCAGCCCGTCTGGTGTTCAACCTTCCCAAGTTCTCTCACGTCACCCCGCTCCTCCGCTCTCTCCACTGGCTTCCAGTTGAAGCTCGCATCCGCTACAAGACCATGGTGCTTGCCTACGGAGCTGTGAGGGGAGCGGCACCGCAGTACCTCCAGGCTCTGATCAGGCCCTACACCCAAACAAGGGCACTGCGTTCATCCACCTCTGGCCTGCTCGCCTCCCTACCACTGAGGAAGTACAGTTCCCGCTCAGCCCAGTCAAAACTGTTCGCTGCTCTGGCCCCCCAATGGTGGAACAAACTCCCTCACGACGCCAGGACAGCAGAGTCAATCACCACCTTCCGGAGACACCTGAAACCCCACCTCTTCAAGGAATACCTAGGATAGGATAAGTAATCCTTCTCCCCCCCTTAAATGATTTAGATGCACTATTGTAAGTGGCTGTTCCACTGGATGTCAGAAGGAGAATTCACCAATTTGTAATTCGCTCTGGATAAGAGCGTCTGCTAAATGACTTAAATGTAATGTAAATGTACTGTACTGTTCTATATTGTACTGTTCAATACTGTTCTCTACTCTACTGTTCTATACTGCACTGTTCTATACTGTGTTCTATACTGTTCTATAGTGCACTGTTCTATACTGTACTGTTCTATACTGTTCTCTACAGTACTCTACTGTACTGTTCTCTACTATGCTGCTCTACACTGAACTGATCTCTGCTGTACTGTTCTATGCTGTACTGTTCTCTACTGTTTTATACTGTACTGTTCTATACTGTTCTATACTGTACTGTTCTCTACTGTACTGTTCTCTACTGTACTGTTCTATGCTGTACTGTTCTATACTGTTCTCTACTGTACTGTTCTCTACTGTACTGTTCTATATTGTACTGTTCAATACTGTTCTCTACTCTACTGTTCTTTACTGCACTGTTCTATACTGCTCTGTTCTATACTGTGTTGTTCTATACTGTTCTATACTGTACTGTTCTATACTGTACTGTTCTACACTGTACTCTACTGTGCTGTTCTCTACTGTACTGTTCTCTACTGAACTGTTCTATATTGTTCTCTACTTTACTGTTCTCTACTGTGCTGTTCTATACTGCACTGTTCTCTACGGATCTATACTGTACTGTTCTATACTGTTCTCTACTGTACTGTTCTATATTGTTCTCCACTGTACTGTTCTCTACTGTACTGTTCTATAATTCTCTCTACTGTACTGTTCTCTACTGTACTGTTCTACACTGTTCTCTACTGTACTGTTCTATAATGTACTGTTCAATACTGTTCTCTACTCTACTGTTCTATGCTGGACTGTTCTATACTGTACTGTTCGAAACTGTACTGTTCTATACTGTACTGTTCTATACTGTACTGTTCTCTACTGTACTGTTCTAAACTGTACTGTTCTATACTGTACTGTTCTATACTGTTCTCTACTGTACGGTTGTCTACTGTTCTATAATGTACTGTTCTACACTGTACAGTTCAATACTGTTCTCTACTCTACTGTTCTATACGGTGCTGTTCTACACTGTACTGTTCTATACTGTTCTATGCTGTACTGTTCTATACTGTTCTCTGCTGTACTGTTCTCTATTCTAATGTTCTATACTGTTCTGTTCTTTAATGTACTGTTCGAAACTGTTCTGTTCTATACTCTACTGTTCTCTACTGTACTGTTCTCTACTGTACCGTTCTATACTGTACTGTTCTATACTGTTCTCTACTGAACTGTTTTATATTGTTCTCTACTGTACTGTTCTCTACTGTGCTGTTCTCTACTCTACCGTTCTCTACTGTACTGTTCTATGCTGTGCTGTTCTCTACTGTTCTCTACTGTAATGTTCTCTACTGTACTGTTCTCTACTGTACTGTTCTATGCTGTACTGTTCTATAATGTACTGTTCTAAACTGTACTGTTCTATACTGTACTGTTCTATACTGTTCTCTACAGTACTGGTCTATAATGTACTGTTCTAAACTGTACTGTTCAATACTGTACTGTTCAATACTGTTCTCTACTGTACTGTTCTATAATGTACTGATCTAAACTGCACTGTTCAATACTATTCTGTACTCTACTGTTCTATACTGTACTGTTCTACACTGTTCTCTACTGTACTGTTCTCTACTGTACTCTACTGTACTGTTCTCTACTGTGGTTCTCTACTGTACGGTTCTATACTGTACTGTTCTATACTGTTCTCTACTGTACGGTTGTCTACTGTTCTATAATGTACTGTTCTATACTGTACTGTTCAATACTGTTCTCTACTCTGCTGTTCTATACTGTGCTGTTCTACACTGTACTGTTCTATACTGTGCTATACTGTACTGTTCTATACTGTTCTCCACTGTACTGTTCTCTACTGTACTGTTCTATATTGTTCTTCACTGTACTGTTCTATACTGTACTATTCTATACTGTTCTCTACTATACTGTTCTCCAATGTACTGTTTCTAAGCTGTACTGTTCTATATTGTACTGTTCTATACTGTTCTCTACTGTACTGTTCCATGCTGTACTGATCTATACTGCACTGTTCTATACTCTACTGCTCTCTACTGTACTGTTATATACTGTACTTTTCTATACTGTACTGTTCTATACTGTTCTCTACTGTACTCTACTGTACTGTTCTCTACTGTGCTGTTCTATGCTGTACTCTTCTCTACTGTACAGTTCTATACTGTACAGTTCTATGCTATACTGTTCCATACTGTTCTGTTCTATACTGTTCTCCACTGCACTGTTCGCTACTGTACTGTTCTCTACTGTATGGCTCTATGCTGTACTGTGCTATACTGTACTGTTCTACAATGTATTGTTCTCTACTGTACTGTTCTATATTGTTCTCCACTGTACTGTTCTATACTGAACTGTTCTATACTGTTCTCTACTGTACTGTTCTCTACTGTACTGCTCTAAGCTGTACTGTTCTATATTGTACTGTTCTATACTGTTCTCTACTGTACTGTTCTATACTCTACTGTTCTCTACTGTACTGTTATATACTGTACTGTTCTATACGGTTCTCTACTGTACTGTTCTCTACTGTACTGTTCTATACTGTACTGTTCTATACTGTTCTCTACTGTACTGTTCCATACTGTTCTGTTCTATACTGCACTGTCTATACTGTTCTCTTCTGTACGGTTCTCTACTGTACTGTTCTCTCTGTACTGTTCTATGCTGTTCTATACCGTACTGTTCTATACTGTTCTCTACTGTACTGTTCTCTAATGTACCGTTCTCTACTGTACAATTCTATGCTTTACTGTTCTATACTGTACTGTTCTATACTGTTCTATACAGTACTGTCCTATATTGTTCTATACTGTACTGTTCTATACTGTACTGGTATATACTGTACTGTTCTATACTGTTCTCTACTGTACTGTTCTCTATTGTACTGTTCTCTACTGTACTCGACTGTACTGTTCTATACGGTACTCTACTGTGCTGTTCTATACTGTTCTCTACTGTACTGTTCTCTACTGTACTGTTCTATACTGTACTGGAATATACTGTACTGTTCTATACTGTTCTCTACTGTTCTCTACTGTACTGTTCTCTATTGTACTGTTCTCTACTGTACTCGACTGTACTGTTCTATACGGTACTCTACTGTGTGGTCTATACTGTTCTCTACTGTACTGTTCTCTACTGTACTGTTCTCTACTGTACTCGACTGTACTGTTCTATACGGTACTCTACTGTGCATTTACATTTTCTTATACTGTGCTGTTCTATACTGTGCTCTACTGTTCTCTACTGTACTGTTCTCTACTCTACCGTTCTCTACTGCACTGTTCTATGTTGTACTGTTCTATACTGTACTGTTCTCTACTGTACTGTTCTCTACTGTACTCTACTGTACTGTTGTATACTGTACTCTACTGTGCTGTTCTATACTGTTCTCTACTGTTCTGTACTTTATTGTTGTCTACTCTACCGTTCTCAACTGTACTGTTCTATACTGTACTGATCTATACTGTACTCTACTGTACTGTTCTCTACTGTACTCTACTGTACTGTTGTATACTGTACTCTACTGTGCTATTCTATACTGGCCTCTACTGTTCTCTACTGTACTGTTCTCTACTCTACCGTTCTCAACTGTACTGTTCTAAACTGTACCGTTCTATACTGTACTGTTCTGTACTGTTCTCTACTGAACTGTTCTATACTGTTCTCTACTGTTCTGTACTTTATTGTACTGTTCTCTACTCTACCGTTCTCTACTGTACTGTTCTATGCTGTGCTGTTCTCTACTGTTCTCTACTGTAATGTTCTCTACTGTACTGTTCTCTACTGTACTGTTCTATGCTATACTGTTCTATAATGTACTGTTCTAAACTGTACTGTTCTATACTGTACTGTTCTATACTGTTCTCTACAGTACTGGTCTATAATGTACTGTTCTAATTGTACTGTTCTAATACTGTACTGTTCAATACTGTTCTCTACTGTACTGTTCTATAATGTACTGATCTAAACTGCACTGTCTGGCACATTCTGTAATTTACTGTTCTATACTGTACTGTTCTACACTGTTCTCTACTGTACTGTTCTCTACTGTACTCTACTGTACTGTTCTCCACTGTCCTGTTCTATAATGTACTATTCTAAACTGTACTGTCTCTATACTGTACTGTTCTATACTGTTCTCTACTGTACGGTTGTCTACTGTTCTATAATGTACTGTTCTATACTGTACTGTTCAATACTGTTCTCTACCCGCTGTTCTATACTGTGCTGTCTTACACTGTACTGTTCTATACTGTGCTATACTGTACTGTTCTATACTGTTCTCCACTGTACTGTTCTCTACTGTACTGGTCTATATTGTTCTCCACTGTACTGTTCTATACTGCACTGTTCTATACTGTTCTCTACTATACTGTTCTCTACTCTACCGTTCTCAACTGTACTGTTCCATGCTGTACTGATCTATACTGCAATGTTCTATACTCTACTGTTCTCTACTGTACTGTTATATACTGTACTTTTCTATACTGTACTGTTCTATACTGTTCTCTACTGTACTCTACTGTACTGTTCTCTACTGTGCTGTTCAATGCTGTACTGTACGTTTCTTATACTGTACAGTTCATACTGTACAGTTCTATGCTATACTGTTCCATACTGTTCTGTTCTATACTGTTCTCCACTGCACTGTTCGCTACTGTACTGTTCTCTACTTTATGGCTCTATGCTGTACTGTGCTATACTGTACTGTTCTACAATGTATTGTTCTCTACTGTACTGTTCTATATTGTTCTCCACTGTACTGTTCTATACTGTACTGTTCTATACTGTTCTCTACTGTACTGTTCTCTACTGTACTGCTCTAAGCTGTACTGTTCTATATTGTACTGTTCTATACTGTTCTCTACTGTACTGTTCCATACTGTACTGTTCCATACTGCACTGTTCTATACTCTACTGTTCTCTACTGTACTGTTATATACTGTACTGTTCTATACTGTACTGTTCTATACTGCTTACTGTTCTCTACTGTACTGTTCTCTATTGTACTGTTCTCTACTGTACTCGACTGTACTGTTCTATACGGTACTCTACTGTGCTGTTCTATACCGTTCTCTACTGCACTGTTCTCTACTGTACTGTTCTCTACTGTACTCGACTGTACTGTTCTATACGGTACTCTACTGTGCATTTACATTTTTTTTTACTGTGCTGTTCTATGCTGTGCTCTACTGTTCTCTACTGTACTGTTCTCTACTCTACCGTTCTCTACTGCACTGTTCTATGCTGTACAGTTCTATACTGTACTGTACTGTTCTCTACTGTACTGTTCTCTACTGTACTCTACTGTACTGTTGTATACTGTACTCTACTGTGCTGTTCTATACTGTTCTCTACTGTTCTATACTGTATTGTTCTCTACTCTACCGTTCTCAACTGTACTGTTCTATACTGTACTGTTCAATGCTGTACTCTACTGTACTGTTCTCTACTGTACTCTACTGTACTGTTGTATACTGTACTCTACTGTGCTATTCTATACTGGCCTCTACTGTTCTCTACTGTACTGTTCTCTACTCTACCGTTCTATAACTGTACTGTTCTATACTGTTCTCTACTGTACTGTACTCTACTCTACTGTTCTTTACTGTTCTCTACTGTACTGTTCTATACTGTTCTATACTGTACTGTACTGTACTCTACTGTTCTATACTGTTCTCTACTGCACTGTTCTATACTGTACTCTACTGTACTGTTCTATACTGTACTCTACTGTGCTGTTCTATACTGTACTCTACTGTTCTGCTCTATACTGTACTCTACTCTACTGTTCTATACTGTTCTCTACTGTACTCTACTCTACTGTTCTATACTGTTCTCTACTGTACTGTTCTATACTGTTCTATACTGTACTGTTCTATACTGTACTGTTCTATACTGTACTGTTCTCTACTGTACTCTACTATCCTTCTAATAATTGCACCAACAGTTGTTGCCTTCTCACCAAGCTGCTTCCCTATTCTCCTGAAGCCCATCCCAGCCTTGTGCAGGTCTACAATTTTACCTCTGATGTCCTTACACAGTTCTCTGGTCTTGGCCATTGTGGAGAGGTTGGAGTCTGTTTGATTGAGTGTGTGGACAGGTGTCTTTTACACAGGTAATGAGTTCAAACAGTTGCAGTTAATACAGGTAGTGAGTGGAGAACAGGAAGGGCTTCTTAAAGATAAACTAACAGGTTTGTGAGAGCTGGAATTCTTACTGGTTGGTAGGTGATCAAATACTTATGTCATGCAATAAAATGCTAATTATTTACTTAAAAATCATACAATGTGAATGTGGATTTTTGTTCTAGATTCCATCTCTCACAGTTGAAGTGTTCTACATGCTTTGTAAGTAGGAAAACCTGCAACATCGGCAGTGTATCAAATACTTGTTCTCCCCACTGTATGACTTCATAAATGTAAAAAAATATATATATACTTTTTGCTTCCATTTGACATCTCCTTTGAACTTCACATGTTGTTGATCATGGGTCCTTTACATGGAAATGCCTTGGTGCTCATGGGTCCTTTACATGGAAATGCCTTGGTGCTCATGGGTCCTTTACATGGAAATGCCTTGGTGCTCATGGGTCCTTTACATGGAAATGCCTTGGTGCTCATGGGTCCTTCACATGGAAATGCCTTGGTGCTCATGAGTCCTTCACATGAAAATGCCTTGGTGCTCATGGGTCCTTCACATGGAAATGCCTTGGTGCTCATGGGTCCTTCACATGGAAATGCCTTGGTGCTCATGGGTCCTTTACATACAAATGAATTGGTGCGCATTGGTCCTTTTACATGGAAATGCCTTGGTGCTCATGGGTCCTACATGGAAATGCCTTGGTGCTCATGGGTCCTACATGGAAATGCCTTGGTGCTCATGGGTCCTTTTACATGGAAATGCCTTGGTGCTCATGGGTCCTTTTACATGGAAATGCCTTGGTGCTTATGGGTCCTTTACATGGAAATGCTCATTGGTCATTTTAAATGGAAATGCCTTGGTGCTCATGGGTCCTTTACATGGAAATGCTCATAGGTCCTTTTACATGGAAATTACTTGGTGCTCATGGGTCCTTTTACTTGGAAATGACTTGGTGCTCATGGGTCCATTTCCATGTAAAATGCCCCCGTGTATATGGCCTCCTTCAGTCTCCTGATGTCTGGGACCAGGCTAGGCTCCATAGATCGAGTTTAGTTAGTATTTTACTGTTTTAAAACTGTTTGGGTGAGTTTGAATGTGCATGTGTGAGACAGAGTGTCCTGAGCTGAGTCCCTGACCCAGAGTTGAGAAGTTGAGGCCCTCCGTCGAGAGAGAGGGTGTAGCTGAGACTGACTGTGAGCTTGGAGGCGTTGTTGAGACTACAGAGAACAATCTCCTGGTTGTCACTCCGGGAGACCTGATTGATCTTAGTCCAGTCTGCTCTCTCTCTTCCCCCTCAATCTCCCTCTCTGTCTATCTCTCCTCCCTTACTCTCTCTCCTCTCTCTCCCCTTTCCTCTCTCTCCACTTTCCTCTCTCTCTCTCTTCCCTTTCCTCTATGCTCTCTGCTCTCTGCTCTCTCGTCTCTCGTCTCTCGTCTCTCTCTGTCTCTCTCTGTCTCTCTCTCTCTCTCTCTCTCTCTCTCTCTCTCTCTCTCTCTCTCTCTCTCTCTCCTCTCTCACTCTCTCACTCTCCACTTTCCTCTCTCTTTCTCTCCTCTCTCTGCTCCAGTTGGCTCTCTCTCGACAGACAGTTGTCTCCCTAGAATCCTGATCACACTGAAGCCCTTTGTGACTAAACAAATGGAATAAATTACACAACTGTAGTGAGTTATAGTTTTTCCTCTGGCAGATATTATGTTACCTACTCCTTTATGTTGGGACCAGAAATTAAACAAGGAAGTCATAAAAGCTGTATCTCAGACTGGTGGAAGGCAGCGTTCCTACTACTCTGTTAGATACCAGTCATGTCTGTCAGACTGGTGGAAGGCAGCGTTCCTACTACTCTGTTAGATACCAGTCATGTCTCTCATACTGGTGGA
>NW_026999807.1:0-9648 GCF_036934945.1 Oncorhynchus masou masou
AGAGCATGGCGCTTGGGCAACGCCAAGCGTCGTGGGTTCCGATTCCCGCTGGGGCCACCATATGTAAAAGTAGTGGCCACAGCCGACTTGTAAGTCGCTTTGGACAAAAGCGTCTGCTAAATGGGATATATATATATATATTCCAGGCCATTAGGACCTGATGGAGGGACAGTAGAGCCCTGAGTACCAGGCCATTAGGACCTGATGGAGGGACAGTAGAGCCCTGAGTACCAGACCATTAGGACCTGATGGAGGGACAGTAGAGCCCTGAGTACCAGACCATTAGGACCTGATGGAGGGACAGTAGAGCCCTGAGTACCAGGCCATTAGGACCTGATGGAGGGACAGTAGAGCCCTGAGTACCAGGCCATTAGGACCTGATGGAGGGACAGTAGAGCCCTGAGTACCAGACCATTAGGACCTGATGGAGGGACAGTAGAGCCCTGAGTACCAGACCATTAGGACCTGATGGAGGGACAGTAGAGCCCTGAGTACCAGACCATTAGGACCTGATGGAGGGACAGTAGAGCCCTGGGTACCTGTGTGGCTCAGTCGGTAGAGCATGGCGCTGGCAACGCCAAGCGCCGTGGAGTTCGATTCCCGCTGGGGCCACCAATATGTAAAAGTAGTGGCCACAGCCGACTTGTAGAGTCGCTTTGGACAAAAGCGATCTGCTAAATGGGATATATATATATAGTTCCAGGCCATTAGGACCTGATGGAGGGACAGTAGAGCCCTGAGTACCAGGCCAATAGGACCTGATGGAGGGAAAATAGAGCCCTGAGTACCAGGCCATTAGCTATCCAATACCTATGCAATCAATCCTAAAGTAGAGCCACAGAAATAGAATGTACAACACAACGTTGACTTTGACATCGACTGGGAATATCTGTCCTAGTGATTCTATGTCTAGGAGTAGATAGCTCAGAAATTGCAGGATAGGCTCCCCAAATATGTCCGGAAGAAATATTTCACTTTTTATTTAACCAGGAAAACCCTCGAGGTTAGAAACCTATTGAGTGAAGGTACCAGGACATACAGTATTCGCAGGCCGTCATGCTCACAGTGTGTGTGTGTGTGTGTGTGTGTGTGTGTGTGTGTGTGTGTGTGTGTGTGTGTGTGTGTGTGTGTGTGTGTGTGTGTGTGTGTGTGTGTGTGTGTGTGTGTGTGTGTGTGTGTGTGTGTGTGTGTAGATTTCCCGTTCCCCTTTGGCTGGGTGACTGGTTACATCGCCATCCTGGTCGGAGCTGGAATGACCTTCATCGTCCAGAGTAGTTCTGTCTTCACCTCCGCTATCACTCCACTCGTTGGTGAGTCTCCTCTACCCTCCCTCCCTCCCCTCCTCTTCTCTTCTCTTCTCCTCTCCTCCTCTCCTCTTCTCCCCTTCTCCCCTTCTCCCCTCCTCTCCTCTTCTCTTCTTCCTCTCCTCCTCCCTTCCTCTCCTCTTCTCTCCTCTTCTCTTCTCTCCTCTTCTCTCCTCCCCTCCTATTCTCCTCTCTATGGTAAATGTATCTACAGGTTATGTCATGTGTATGTGTATGGTAATAAGTGTTCCCCTCGTGTGTAGGTATTGGTGTGATCAGCATCGAGAGGCGTACCCTCTGTCGCTAGGGGCCAACATCGGCACGACGACCACGGCTATACTGGCAGCCATGGCAGCACCTGGAGACACACTGGCCAATGCTCTACAGGTCAGACACACACACACACACACACACACACACACACACACACACACACACACACACACACACACACACACCACCTACCCTACCACATAGCAAGGCAGCAACACATAACAACATAGCAAGACAGCAACACATGACAACATAGCAAGACAGGAACACATGACAACATAGCAAGGCAGCAACACATGACAACATAGCAAGGCAGCAATACATAACAACATAGCAAGACAGCAACACATTACCACATAGCAAGGCAGCAACACATGACAACACAGCAAGGCAGCAACACATGACAACACAGCAAGGCAGCAACACATGACAACACAGCAAGGCAGCAACACATGACGACACAGCAAGGCAGCAACACATGACAACACAGCAAGGCAGCAACACATGTGACACAGCAAGGCAGCAACACATGACGACACAGCAAGGCAGCAACACATGAAAGACACAGCAAGGCAGCAACACAGCAACCCAACTGACAAGGCAGCAACACATGACAACACAGCAAGACAGCAACACATGACAACATAGCAAGACAGCAACACATGACAACATAGCAAGACAGCAACACATGACAACATAGCAAGGCGGCAACACACGACAACATAGCAAGGCAGCAACACATGACAACATAGCAAGGCAGCAACACATGACAACATAGCAAGGCAGCAACACATGACAACATAGCAAGACAGCAACACATGACAACATAGCAAGGCAGCAACACATGACAACATAGCAAGACAGCAACACATGACAACATAGCAAGGCAGAAACACATGATCCTAATGGCCTGGTACTCAGGGCTCTACTGTCCCTCCATCCATTCCCCAGATCGCTCTGATTCACTTCGTGTTCAACGTGTCTGGTATCATCTTGTGGTATCCAATCCCCTTCACCCGTATCCCCATCCGATTGGCTAAGGCCCTGGGTGACATCACGGCAGAGTATCGCTGGTTCGCCCGGCGTCTACATCATTCCTGCTTCTTTCTCCTGCCCCTCTTCGTCTTCGGCCTGTCGATGGCCGGCTGGAAAGGTGAGTGATTGGTTGATTGGTGGATGGATGGATGGGTGGAGAGATGGATTGATGGAGGTGTGGTTTGGAAGGGTGATTGATTGACTGACTGAGTAAATGATAGTCGATGAGTGAGTGGTTGATTGATTTTTTTAGATTGATTTTTACTTAACCTTTATTTAACAACAGGCTAGTCAGTTGAAGGCCAAAAGGCAAAAGGCCCCCTGTGGGGGGAGGGGGCTGGGATGAAAAAATAAAACATAAAACATATAGGACAAAACACACATCACGACAAAGAGAGACACCCACAACACTACACAAAGTGAGACCTAAAGACGACAACATAGCAAGGCAGCAACACATGACAACATAGCAAGGCAGCAACACATGACAACATAGCAAGGGAGCAACACAGCAAGGCAGCAACACGTGACAACATAGCAAGGCAGCAACACATGACAACATAGCAAGGGAGCAACACATGACAACATAGCAAGGCAGCAACACGTGACAACATAGCACACGTGACAGCAACACAGCAACACAACATAGCAAGGCAGCAACACATGACCACATAGCAAGGCAGCAACACATGACGACATAGCAAGGCAGCAACACATGACAACAAAGCAAGGCAGCAACACATGACAACAAAGCAAGGCAGCAACACATGACAACACAGCAAGGCAGCAACACATGACAACACAGCAAGGCAGCAACACATGACAACACAGCAAGGCAGCAACACATGACAACACAGCAAGGCAGCAACACACATGACAACATAGCAAGGCAGCAACACATGACAACATAGTAAGACAGCAAACATGACAACACAGCAAGGCAGCAACACATGACAACACAGCAAGGCAGCAACACATGACAACATAGCAAGGCAGCAACACATGACAACATAGCAAAGGCAGCAACACATGACAACATAGCAAAGGCAGCAACACATGACAACACAGCAAGGCAGCAACACATGACAACACAGCAAGGCAGCAACACAACATAGCACCAGCAACATGGCAGCAACACAACATGGAAGCAGCGCAAAACATGGTACAAACATTATTGGGAACAGACAACAACACAAAGGGCAAGAAGGTAGAGACAACAATACATCACACCGAGCAGCCGCAACTGTCAGTAAGAGTGTCCATAATTGACTCTTTGAATGAAGAGTTTGAGATAAAACTGTCCAGTTTTAGTGTTTGTTACCCAGCTCGTTCCAGTCGCTAGCTACAGCGAACTGAAAAGACGAGTCGGCCCAGGGATGTGTGTGTGCTTTGGGGACCTTTAACAGAATGTGACTGGCAGAACGGGTGTTGTATGTGGAGGATGAGGGCTGCAGTAGATATCTCAGATAGGGGAGAGTGAGGCCTAAGAGGGGTTTTATAAATAATCATCAACCAATGAGTCTTGCGACGGGTACACAGACATGACCAGTTTACAGAGGAGCATAGAGTGCAGTGATGTCTCCTATAAGGAGCATTGGTGGCAAATCTGATGGCCGAATGGTAAAGAACATCTAGCTCATGGAGAACACCCTTACCTGCCGATCTATAAATTACGTCTCCGTAATCTAGCATGGGTAGGATGGTCATCTGAATCAGGGTTAGTTTGGCAGATTAGTTTGGATTGGTCATTTGATTGAAAGGAAGCCTCTCCCTGTCAACCCACTTAAGGCCACCTGTAATCTGTTCTTCTTCGCCAGGTGCTGGTTGGTGTGGGCGTTCCCATAGTGACCCTGTTGATCATCATCATTATGGTGAACGTGCTTCAGGCACGGCTGCCCAGCTGTCTCCCCCACGGTACTGCACTCCTGGGACTTCCTGCCTCTCTGGGCCCACTCCTTAGAACCCTGGGACCGCGTGGTCGCCGTGGTAGCAGCCAAATGCTGCTGCTGCTGCAAGTGTTGCCAGACCGGACCGGAGGAGGAGGAGGAGGAGGAGGAGAAAGGAGGAGGAGGGCATTTCCTGGAGATGTACGACAACCCTGCCATGACGAACGGTGTTGACTGGGGGGAAAAGAGGGAGGACAAAGAGGATGTTTTGAAAGCAACGCAGCTTTGATTCTGTCGCGACACTTCGTAACCATCGTATAGGCATTGTAGGTCTCTAATGTGATTATGGCCGACTCTCTATAATGTGATTATGGTTACAACATTCCAATAACTATTTCTTTTTTTTTTCTTTATTTTATGAACTCTTCAATGATAACAGTGGTTATAAAGACACAGATGTTGTACCTTGTCAGCTGCATTTGAAGGGTTACTAGTCCATTACAATAAATATTACAAAAGTCCCTGTTTTCCCAGAAATCCTGTTTTCCCTGGTTAGAGAAGACTTCCTGGTTATTTCCTCGTAATTCCAGGAATTCCCAGACTTCCTGGTTAGAGGATTTTCTGGAGGATTCCCAGGGTTATTTCCTCGTAATTCCAGGAATCTTCTAAACATTTGGACAGGACATTTGGGGGAAATTACCTATGTAGTCCTATGTCATGCTTATGAGATGTTAAATGGTGTTATGTATATTCCTAGATATCAGTCCGGAGCTACGACCGAGCAGCTCGTAAAAATGGTCGCATATGAACAACGTACTACTAATAATAATGGATTGGATTTATATCGCGCCTTCTCTAACCAACTGAGGGATTCAAAGCGTTTTACATAGTAAAGGGTGAAGCTCACCTCATCCACCACCAATGTCTGGGTGATGCACCGGCAGCCATTTTTCAGAACGCTCATCACATCATTTCACCTCTCCACCATGCTAGCTGATGTGTGGTGAGCGTTCTGGCACAAATGGCTGCCGATTAGGAATGAGTGGGATGATTAGGTGGCCATGATGGAAATGGGTTCCAGCTTGTGAATGTAACAGGGACAAACAGGACCTGTAACAGGGACAAACAGGACCTGTAACAGGGACAAACAGGACCTGTCCCAACAGGGACAAGACCTGTAACAGGGACAACGGGACCTGTAACAGGGACAACAGGGACAAACAGGACCTGTAAGACAAACAGGGACAAACAGGATCTGTCCTGTAAGGGACAAACAGGACCTGTAACAGGGACAAACAAACAGGACAACAGGACCGTAACAGGCACAAACATGGGACAAACAGGACCTGTAACAGGGACAAACACCTGTAACAGGGACAACAGGATCTGTCCTTAAGACAAAAGGACTGTAACAGGGACAACAGGAGTAACAGGGACAAACAGGATCTGTAACAGGGACAACAGACCTGTAACAGGGGACCTGTCCTTAACAGGGACAAACAGGAAACAGGGACAAACCTGTAACAGGGACAGAACCTGTAACAGGGACAAACATGACCTGTCCTTAAGACAAACAGGACCTGTAACAGGGACAAACATGACCTGTCCTTAAGACAAACAGGACCTGTAACAGGGACAAACAGGATCTGTAACAGGGACAACAGAACCTGCACAGGGACAACAGGATCTGGACAAACAGGACCTGTAACAGGGACAAACAGGACCTGTAACAGGACCTGTAACAGGGACAAACAAACAGGACAAACCCGTAACAGGACAAACAGGACCTGTAACAGGGACAAACAGATCTGTCCTTAACAGACAAACAGGACCTTGTAACAGGGACAAACAGGTCCTTAAGACAAACAGGATCTGTCCTTAAGACAAACAGGAGGACAAAACAGGACCTGTAACAGGGACAAAACAGGACCTGTAACAGGGACAAACAGGACCTGTAACAGGGACAAACAGGAGTCCCACAAACCCGTAACAGGGACAACAGGATCTGTCCCAAGACAAACAGGACCTGTAACAGGGACAAACAGGACCTGTCCTTAAGACAAACAGGACCTGTAACAGGGACAAACAGGACCTGTCCTTAAGACAAACAGGACCTGTAACAGGGACTTAAGACAAACAGACCTGTAACAGGGACAAACAGGACCTGTAACAGGGACAAACAGGACCTGTCCCAAGACAAACCCGTAACAGGGACAAACAGGATAACAGGGGACAAACAGGACCTGTCCTTAAGACAAACAGGACCTGTAACAGGGACAAACAGGACCTGTAAGGGACAAACAGGATCTGTCCTTAAGACAAACAGGACCTGCACAGGGACAAACAGGGACAAACAGGACCTGTAACAGGGACAAACAGGACCTGTAACAGGGACAACAGGTCCTTAAGACAAACAGGACCTGTAACAGGGACAAACAGGACCTGTAACAGGGACAAACAGGTACCTGTAACAGGACCTGTAACAGAGACAACAGGACCTGTCCTTAAGACAAACAGGACCTAAAATAGGACCAACAGGACCTGCAGGGACAAACAGGACCTGTAACAGGGACAAACAGGGTAACAAGAGACAACAGGACCTGTCCTTAAGACAAACAGGACCTGTAACAGGGACAAACAGGACCTGTAACAGGGACAAACAGGACCTGTAACAGGAGGGAACAAACAGGACCTGTAACAGGGACAAACAGGACCTGTAACAGAACAAACAGGACAACAGGGGGATCTGTCCTTATTTTTTTAACAGGGACAAACAATGTAAATAGGACAAACAGGACCTGTACAGAAGTAATTAAGACAAAGCAGGATGTAACAGGGACAAACAGGACCTGTAACAGGACAAACAGGATCTGTAACAGGGTCAAACAGGTTGATCTGTGATGACAAACAGGACCTGTAACAGGGACAAACAGGATCTTATAGTAATTTATTGTTGAACAGTGTAGTAATTTATCTAAGTGTGTTGATGATGTGGGATGATATATGACACAAAATAAATGGAGATGAAATTGAACAGAAAATATATTTATACGTATTTTACAAGATTATTAATTCATATGAATTGACAAAGCTGTCTGTCTCTCTCTGTGTCTCTCTCTCTCTATCTCTGTCTCTCTCTCGCTCTCTCTGTCTCTCTTTGCACTCTCTGTCTCTCTCTTGCTCTCTGTCTCTCTCTCTGTCTCTCTCTGTCTCTGTCTCTCTCTTGCTCTCTCTCTTTGCTCTTTCTCTCTCTTTCTCTCTGTCTCTCTATGTTCTCTCTCTCTCGTCTTGCTCTCTCTCTGTCTCTCTCTCTCTGTCTCTGTCTCTCTCTGTCTCTCTCTCTCTGTCTCTCTGTCTCGCTCTGTCTCTGTCTCTGTCTCTCTCTTCTGTCTCTGTCTCTGTCTCTCTGTCTCTGTCCCTCTGTCTCTCTGTCTCAGAGGGAGAGGGGGGGTACACAGAGAGAGAGAGGGGGACAGAGAGAGAGGGTACAGAGAGAGGGGTACAGAGAGAGGGGGTGATACAGAGAGAGAGGAGGGAAGAGGGGATACAGAGAGAGAGAGGAGAGGAGGGGGATACAGAGAGAGAGGGAGGGAGGGGGATACAGAGAGAGAGGAGGTACAGAGAGAGAGGAGGGGGTACAGAGAGAGAGAGGGATACAGAGAGAGGAGGGGAGGGGGATACAGAGAGAGGAGGGGGAGGGGGGATACAGAGAGAGAGGAGGGGAGGGGGGATACAGAGAGAGAGGAGGGGATACAGAGAGAGAGGGGGGATACAGAGAGAGAGGAGGGGGGGGGGGATACAGAGGGAGAGGAGGGGATACAGAGAGAGAGGGGGGGATACAGAGAGAGAGGAGGGAGGGGGGGATACAGAGAGAGAGGAGGGGATACAGAGAGAGAGGGGGGATACAGAGAGAGAGGAGGGGAGGGGGATACAGAGAGAGAGGAGGGGGATACAGAGAGAGAGGGGGGATACAGAGAGAGAGGAGGGGAGGGGGATACAGAGGGAGAGGAGGGGAGGGGGATACAGAGAGAGAGGAGGGGAGGGGGGTACAGAGAGAGAGGGGAGGGGGATACAGAGAAGAGGAGGGGGGGGGGGATACAGAGAGAGAGAGGGGAGGGGGGGGTACAGAGAGAGAGGAGGGGAGGGGGATACAGAGAGAGAGGAGGGAGGGGGGGATACAGAGAGAGAGGAGGGGAGGGGGGGATACAGAGAGAGAGAGGGAGGGGGAGGGGGATACAGAGAGAGAGGAGGGGGAGGGGGGATACAGAGAGAGAGGAGGGGGAGGGGGGATACAGAGAGAGAGGAGGGGGGGGGGCTACAGAGAGAGAGGAGGGGAGGGGGGGTACAGATACAGGTACACCTGGTGGTGTTAGTCTCTATATTACAGACTCCTCAGTCATTACCTGGTGGTGCTAGTCTCTATATTACAGACTCCTCAGTCATTACCTGGTGGTGCTAGTCTCTATATTACAGACTCCTGATAGTCACTACCTGGTGGTGCTAGTCTCTATATTACAGACTCCTCACCGTCACTACCTGGTGGTGCTAGTCTCTATATTCCAGACTCCTCAGTCATTACCTGGTGGTGCTAGTCTCTATATTACAGACTCCTCAGTCATTACCTGGTGGTGCTAGTCTATATATTACAGACTCATGACATTCAATACCTGGTGGTGCTAGTCTCTATATTACAGACTCCTCAGTCATTACCTGGTGGTGCTAGTCTCTATATTACAGACTCCTGACAGTCACTACCTGGTGGTGCTAGTCTCTATATTACAGACTCCTCACAGTCACTACCTGGTGGTGCTAGTCTCTATATTACAGACTCCTCACCGCTCACTACCTGGTGGTGCTAGTCTCTATATTACAGACTCCTCACCGTCACTACCTGGTGGTGCTAGTCTCTATATTACAGACTCCTCACCGTCACTACCTGGTGGTGCTAGTCTCTATATTACAGACTCCTCAGTCACTACCTGGTGGTGCTAGTCTCTATATTACAGACTCCTCACAGTCACTACCTGGTGGTGCTAGTCTCTATATTACAGACTCCTCAGTCATTACCTGGTGGTGCTAGTCTCTATATTACAGACTCCTCACAGTCACTACCTGGTGGTGCTAGTCTCTATATTACAGACTCCTGACAG
>NW_026999808.1:0-9647 GCF_036934945.1 Oncorhynchus masou masou
AGAGATGGAGCACGGCAGGAGATGGAGCACGGCTAGAGATGGAGAACAGCTAAAGATGGAGATGGAGCACAGCTCGATATGGAGATGGAGCACAGCTAGAGATGGAGCACGGCTAGAGATGGAGCATGGCTAGAGATGGAGCACGGCTAGAGATGGAGCACAGCTAGAGATGGAGTATAGTTAGGTTTTTGGGGGGGTATAATTAGGGGTATATGGGGTATAGTTAGGGGTATATGGGGTATATGTGGTATAATTAGGGGTATATGGGGTGTAATTAGGGGTATATGGGGTATAATTAGGGGTATATGGGGTGTAATTAGGGGTATATGGGGTATATTTAGGGGTATATGGGGTGTAATTTGGGGTATATGGGGTATAGTTAGGGGTATATGGGGTATATTTAGAGGTATATGGGGTGTAATTAGGGGTATATGGGGTGTAATTATGGGTATATGTGGTGTAATTAGGGGTATATGGGGTATAGTTAGGGGTATATGGGGTGTAATTAGGGGTATATGGGGTGTAATTAGGGGTGTAATTAGGGGTATATGGGGTATATTTAGGGGTGTAATTAGGGGTATATGGGGTGTAATTAGGGGTATATGAGGTGTACTTAGGGGTGTAATTAGGGGTATATGGGGTGTAATTAGGGGTATATGGGGTATAGTTTGGGGTGTAGTTAGGGGTATATGGGGTGTAATTAGGGGTATATGGGGTGTACTTAGGGGTGTAATTAGGGGTATATGGGGTATAGTTAGGGGTATATGGGGTATATGTGGTATAATTAGGGGTATATGGGGTGTAATTAGGGGTATATGGGGTATAATTAGGGGTATATGGGGTGTAATTAGGGGTATATGGGGTATATTTAGGGGTATATGGGGTGTAATTTGGGGTATATGGGTATAGTTAGGGGTATATGGGGTATATTTAGAGGTATATGGGGTGTAATTAGGGGTATATGGGGTGTAATTATGGGTATATGTGGTGTAATTAGGGGTATATGGGGTATAGTTAGGGGTATATGGGGTGTAATTAGGGGTATATGGGGTGTAATTAGGGGTATATGGGGTATATTTAGGGGTGTAATTAGGGGTATATGGGGTGTAATTAGGGGTATATGAGGTGTACTTAGGGGTGTAATTAGGGGTATATGGGGTGTAATTAGGGGTATATGGGGTATAGTTTGGGGTGTAGTTAGGGGTATATGGGGTGTAATTAGGGGTATATGGGGTGTACTTAGGGGTGTAATTAGGGGTATATGGTATATAGTTAGGGGTATATGGGGTGTACTTAGGGGTGTAATTAGGGGTATATGGGGTGTAATTAGGGGTATATGGGGTGTAATTAGGGGTATATGGGGTATATTTAGAGGTATATGGGGTGTAATTAGGGGTATATTGGGTGTACTTAGGGGTGTAATTGGGGGTATATGGGGTGTAATTAGGTGTATATGGGGTGTAATTAGGGGTATATGTGGTGTAATTAGGGGTATATGGGGTGTAATTAGGGGTATATGGGGTATAATTAGGGGTGTAATTAGGGGTATATGGGGTGTAATTAGGGGTATATGGGGTATATTTAGAGGTATATGGGGTGTAATTAGGGGTATATGGGGTGAAATTAGGGACATATGGGGTATAATTAGGGGTGTAATTAGGGGTATATGGGGTGTAGTTGGGGGTATATGGGGTATATTTAGAGGTATATGGGGTGTAATTAGGGGTATATGGGGTGAAATTAGGGGTATATGGGGTGTACTTAGGGGTATATGGGGTATATTTAGAGGTATATGGGGTGTAATTAGGGGTATATGGGGTGTACCTAGGGGTGTAATTAGGGGTATATGGGGTGTAATTAGGGGTATATGGGGTGCACTTAGGGGTGTAATTAGGGGTATATGGGGTATATTTAGAGGTATATGGGGTGTAATTAGGGGTATATGGGGTGCACTTAGGGGTGTAATTAGGGGTATATGGGGTATATTTAGAGGTATATGGGGTGTAATTAGGGGTATATGGGGTGAAATTAGGGGTATATGGGGTGTACTTAGGGGTATATGGGGTATATTTAGAGGTATATGGGGTGTAATTAGGGGTATATGGGGTGTAATTAGGGGTATATGGGGTGTAATTAGGGGTATATGGGGTATATTTAGAGGTATATGGGGTGTAATTAGGGGTGTAATTAGGGGTATATGGGGTGCACTTAGGGGTGTAATTAGGGGTATATGGGGTATATTTAGAGGTATATGGGGTGTAATTAGGGGTATAATTAGGGGTATATGGGGTGCACTTAGGGGTGTAATTAGGGGTATATGGGGTGTAATTAGGGGTATATGGGGTGCACTTAGGGGTGTAATTAGGGGTATATGGGGTATATTTAGAGGTATATGGGGTGTAATTAGGGGTATAATTAGGGGTATATGGGGTGCACTTAGGGGTGTAATTAGGGGTATATGGGGTGTAATTAGGGGTATATGGGGTGTAATTAGGGGTATATGGAGTGTAATTAGGGGTATATGGGGTGTAATTAGGGGTATATGGGGAATAGTTAGGGGTATATGGGGTATAGTTAGGTGTATATGGGGTATATTTAGGGGTATATGGGGTATATTTAGACATTAGATTTGGGCTATTTCTGGACATCCGATGAGACGTGGGCGAGGGGACCCACCTGGCCCTGTTCTCCCCTGGCCCTGTTCTCCCCTCTCTCTGTAATAATGTGAAGGCTCTCTACCCAGATCATCCAGCTTGCTCGTCATCATGGGTCCTGGGGGCTCACGCGTAGGTGGGGAATGTTCCTGGGAAACGTGACAGATCATCATTCACTGTGTATGGTACACTGCAGTAACAGGCATTGTGTTTCCCCTGTATGGAACACTGCAGTAACAGGCATTGTGTTTGCCCTGTATGGTACACTGCAGTAACAGGCATTGTGTTTGCCCTGTATGGTACACTGCAGTAACAGGCATTGTGTTTCCCCTGTATGGAACACTGCAGTAACAGGCATTGTGTTTCCCCTGTATGGAACACTGCAGTAACAGGCATTGTGTTTCCCCTGTATGGAACACTGCAGTAACAGGCATTGTGTTTCCCCTGTATGGAACACTGCAGTAACAGGCATTGTGTTTCCCCTGTATGGAACACTGCAGTAACAGGCATTGTGTTTCCCCTGTATGGAACACTGCAGTAACAGGCATTGTGTTTCCCCTGTATGGAACACTGCAGTAACAGGCATTGTGTTTCCCTGTATGGAACACTGCAGTAACAGGCATTGTGTTTCCCCTGTATGGAACACTGCAGTAACAGGCATTGTGTTTCCCTGTATGGAACACTGCAGTAACAGGCATTGTGTTTCCCCTGTATGGAACACTGCAGTAACAGGCATTGTGTTTCCCCTGTATGGAACACTGCAGTAACAGGCATTGTGTTTCCCCTGTATGGAACACTGCAGTAACAGGCATTGTGTTTCCCTGTATGGAACACTGCAGTAACAGGCATTGTGTTTCCCCCTGTATGGAACACTGCAGTAACAGGCATTGTGTTTCCCCTGTATGGAACACTGCAGTAACAGGCATTGTGTTTCCCCTGTATGGAACACTGCAGTAACAGGCATTGTGTTTCCCCTGTATGGAACACTGCAGTAACAGGCATTGTGTTTCCCCTGTATGGAACACTGCAGTCAACGGCATTGTGTTTCCCCTGTATGGAACACTGCAGTCAACGGCATTGTGTTTCCCCTGTATGGAACACTGCAGTAACAGGCATTGTGTTTCCCCTGTATGGAACACTGCAGTAACAGGCATTGTGTTTCCCCTGTATGGAACACTGCAGTAACAGGCATTGTGTTTCCCCCTGTATGGAACACTGCAGTAACAGGCATTGTGTTTTCCCTGTATGGAACACTGCAGTAACAGGCATTGTGTTTCCCCTGTATGGTACACTGCAGTAACAGGCATTGTGTTTCCCCTGTATGGAACACTGCAGTAACAGGCATTGTGTTTCCCCTGTATGGAACACTGCAGTAACAGGCATTGTGTTCCCCCGTATGGAACACTGCAGTAACAGGCATTGTGTTTTCCCTGTATGGAACACTGCAGTAACAGGCATTGTGTTTCCCCTGTATGGAACACTGCAGTAACAGGCATTGTGTTTCCCCTGTATGGTACACTGCAGTAACAGGCATTGTGTTTCCCCTGTATGGTACACTGCAGTAACAGGCATTGTGTTTCCCCTGTATGGAACACTGCAGTAACAGGCATTGTGTTTCCCCTGTATGGAACACTGCAGTAACAGGCATTGTGTTTCCCTGTATGGAACACTGCAGTAACAGGCATTGTGTTTCCCCTGTATGGAACACTGCAGTAACAGGCATTGTGTTTCCCCTGTATGGTACACTGCAGTAACAGGCATTGTGTTTCCCCTGTATGGAACACTGCAGTAACAGGCATTGTGTTTCCCCTGTATGGACACTGCAGTAACAGGCATTGTGTTTCCCCTGTATGAACACTTTCATTGTGTTTCCCCTGTATGGTACACTGCCCTGTATGGAACACTGCAGTAACAGGCATTGTGTTTCCCCTGTATGGTACACTGCAGTAACAGGCATTGTGTTTCCCCTGTATGGAACACTGCAGTAACAGGCATTGTGTTTCCCCTGTATGGAACACTGCAGTAACAGGCATTGTGTTTCCCTGTATGGAACACTGCAGTAACAGGCATTGTGTTTCCCCTGTATGGAACACTGCAGTAACAGGCATTGTGTTTCCCCTGTATGGAACACTGCAGTAACAGGCATTGTGTTTCCCCTGTATGGAACACTGCAGTAACAGGCATTGTGTTTCCCCTGTATGGAACACTGCAGTAACAGGCATTGTGTTTCCCCTGTATGGAACACTGCAGTAACAGGCATTGTGTTCTCCTGTATGGTACACTGCAGTAACAGGCATTGTGTTCCCCTGTATGGTACACTGCAGTAACAGGCATTGTGTTTCCCCTGTATGGAACACTGCAGTAACAGGCATTGTGTTTCCCCTGTATGGAACACTGCAGTAACAGGCATTGTGTTTCCCCTGTATGGAACACTGCAGTAACAGGCATCGTGTTTCCCCTGTATGGAACACTGCAGTAACAGGCATTGTGTTTCCCCTGTATGGAACACTGCAGTAACAGGCATTGTGTTTCCCTGTATGGAACACTGCAGTAACAGGCATTGTGTTTCCCCTGTATGGAACACTGCAGTAACAGGCATTGTGTTTCCCCTGTATGGAACACTGCAGTAACAGGCATTGTGTTTCCCTGTATGGTACACTGCAGTAACAGGCATTGTGTTTCCCCTGTATGGAACACTGCAGTAACAGGCATTGTGTTTCCCCTGTATGGAACACTGCAGTAACAGGCATTGTGTTTCCCCTGTATGGAACACTGCAGTAACAGGCATTGTGTTTCCTGTATGGTACACTGCAGTAACAGGCATTGTGTTTCCCCTGTATGGTACACTGCAGTAACAGGCATTGTGTTTCCCCTGTATGGAACACTGCAGTAACAGGCATTGTGTTTCCCCTGTATGGAACACTGCAGTAACAGGCATTGTGTCTCCCCTGTATGGAACACTGCAGTAACAGGCATTGTGTTTCCCTGTATGGAACACTGCAGTAACAGGCATTGTGTTTCCCCTGTATGGAACACTGCAGTAACAGGCATTGTGTTTCCCCTGTATGGAACACTGCAGTAACAGGCATTGTGTTTCCCCTGTATGGAACACTGCAGTAACAGGCATTGTGTTTCCCCTGTATGGAACACTGCAGTAACAGGCATCGTGTTTCCCCTGTATGGAACACTGCAGTAACAGGCATTGTGTTTCCCCTGTATGGTAGACTGCAGTAACAGGCATTGTGTTTCCCCTGTATGGAACACTGCAGTAACAGGCATTGTGTTTCCCCTGTATGGAACACTGCAGTAACAGGCATTGTGTTTCCCCTGTATGGAACACTGCAGTAACAGGCATTGTGTTTCCCCTGTATGGAACACTGCAGTAACAGGCATTGTGTTTCCCCTGTATGGAACACTGCAGTAACAGGCATTGTGTTTCCCCTGTATGGAACACTGCAGTAACAGGCATATTGTTCCCCTGTATGGTACACTGCAGTAACAGGCATATTGTTCCCCTGTATGGTACACTGCAGTAACAGGCATATTGTTCCCCTGTATGGAACACTGCAGTAACAGGCATTGTGTTTCCCCTGTATGGAACACTGCAGTAACAGGCATTGTGTTTCCCCTGTATGGAACACTGCAGTAACAGGCATTGTGTTTCCCCTGTATGGTACACTGCAGTAACAGGCATTGTGTTTCCCCTGTATGGTACACTGCAGTAACAGGCATTGTGTTTCCCCTGTATGGAACACTGCAGTAACAGGCATTGTGTTTCCCTGTATGGAACACTGCAGTAACAGGCATTGTGTTTCCCTGTATGGAACACTGCAGTAACAGGCATTGTGTTTCCCCTGTATGGAACACTGCAGTAACAGGCATTGTGTTTTGCAGTAACAGGCATTGTGTTTGTATGGAACACTGCAGTAACAGGCATTGTGTTTCCCCTGTATGGAACACTGCAGTAACAGGCATTGTGTTTCCCCTGTATGGAACACTGCAGTAACAGGCATTGTGTTTCCCCTGTATGGAACACTGCAGTAACAGGCATTGTGTTTCCCCTGTATGGTAGACTGCAGTAACAGGCATTGTGTTTCCCCTGTATGGAACACTGCAGGAACAGGCATTGTGTTTCCCCTGTATGGAACACTGCAGTAACAGGCATTGTGTTTCCCTGTATGGAACACTGCAGTAACAGGCATTGTGTTTCCCCTGTATGGAACACTGCAGTAACAGGCATTGTGTTTCCCCTGTATGGAACACTGCAGTAACAGGCATTGTGTTTCCCCTGTATGGAACACTGCAGTAACAGGCATTGTGTTTCCCCTGTATGGAACACTGCAGTAACAGGCATATTGTTCCCCTGTATGGAACACTGCAGTAACAGGCATTGTGTTTCCCCTGTATGGAACACTGCAGTAACAGGCATTGTGTTTCCCCTGTATGGAACACTGCAGTAACAGGCATTGTGTTTCCCCTGTATGGAACACTGCAGTAACAGGCATTGTGTTTCCCCTGTATGGAACACTGCAGTAACAGGCATTGTGTTTCCCTGTATGGAACACTGCAGTAACAGGCATTGTGTTTCCCCTGTATGGAACACTGCAGTAACAGGCATTGTGTTTCCCCTGTATGGAACACTGCAGTAACAGGCATTGTGTTTCCCCTGTATGGAACACTGCAGTAACAGGCATTGTGTTTCCCCTGTATGGAACACTGCAGTAACAGGCATTGTGTTTCCCCTGTATGGTACACTGCAGTAACAGGCATTGTGTTTCCTCTGTATGGTACACTGCAGTAACAGGCATTGTGTTTCCCCTGTATGGAACACTGCGGTAACAGGCATTGTGTTTCCCCTGTATGGAACACTGCAGTAACAGGCATTGTGTTTCCCCTGTATGGAACACTGCAGTAACAGGCATTGTGTTTCCCCTGTATGGAACACTGCAGTAACAGGCATTGTGTTTCCCCTGTATGGAACACTGCAGTAACAGGCATTGTGTTTCCCCTGTATGGAACACTGCAGTAACAGGCATTGTGTTTCCCCTGTATGGAACACTGCAGTAACAGGCATTGTGTTTCCCCTGTATGGAACACTGCAGTAACAGGCATTGTGTTTCCCCTGTATGGAACACTGCAGTAACAGGCATTGTGTTTCCCCTGTATGGAACACTGCAGTAACTGGCATTGTGTTTCCCCTGTATGGAACACTGCAGTAACAGGCATTGTGTTTCCCCTGTATGGAACACTGCAGTAACAGGCATTGTGTTTCCCCTGTATGGAACACTGCAGTAACAGGCATTGTGTTTCCCCTGTATGGAACACTGCAGTAACAGGCATTGTGTTTCCCCTGTATGGAACACTGCAGTAACAGGCATTGTGTTTCCCCTGTATGGAACACTGCAGTAACAGGCATTGTGTTTCCCCTGTATGGAACACTGCAGTAACAGGCATTGTGTTTCCCCTGTATGGAACACTGCAGTAACAGGCATTGTGTTTCCCCTGTATGGAACACTGCAGTAACAGGCATTGTGTTTCCCCTGTATGGAACACTGCAGTAACAGGCATTGTGTTTCCCCTGTATGGAACACTGCAGTAACAGGCATTGTGTTTCCCCTGTATGGAACACTGCAGTAACAGGCATTGTGTTTCCCCTGTATGGAACACTGCAGTAACAGGCATTGTGTTTCCTCTGTATGGAACACTGCAGTAACAGGCATTGTGTTTCCCCTGTATGGAACACTGCAGTAACAGGCATTGTGTTTCCCCTGTATGGAACACTGCAGTAACAGGCATTGTGTTTCCCCTGTATGGAACACTGCAGTAACAGGCATTGTGTTTCCCCTGTATGGAACACTGCAGTAACAGGCATTGTGTTTCCCCTGTATGGTACACTGCAGTAACAGGCATTGTGTTTCCCTGTATGGAACACTGCAGTAACAGGCATATTGTTCCCCTGTATGGTACACTGCAGTAACAGGCATATTGTTCCCCTGTATGGAACACTGCAGTAACAGGCATTGTGTTTCCCCTGTATGGAACACTGCAGTAACAGGCATCGTGTTTCCCCTGTATGGAACACTGCAGTAACAGGCATTGTGTTTCCCCTGTATGGAACACTGCAGTAACAGGCATTGTGTTTCCCCTGTATGGTACACTGCAGTAACAGGCATTGTGTTTCCCCTGTATGGAACACTGCAGTAACAGGCATTGTGTTTCCCTGTATGGAACACTGCAGTAACAGGCATTGTGTTTCCCCTGTATGGAACACTGCAGTAACAGGCATTGTGTTTCCCTGTATGGAACACTGCAGTAACAGGCATTGTGTTTCCCCTGTATGGAACACTGCAGTAACAGGCATTGTGTTTCCCCTGTATAGAACACTGCAGTAACAGGCATTGTGTTTCCCTGTATGGAACACTGCAGTAACAGGCATTGTGTTTCCCTGTATGGAACACTGCAGTAACAGGCATTGTGTTTCCCCTGTATGGAACACTGCAGTAACAGGCATTGTGTTTCCCCTGTATGGTACACTGCAGTAACAGGCATTGTGTTTCCCCTGTATGGAACACTGCAGTAACAGGCATTGTGTTTCCCCTGTATGGAACACTGCAGTAACAGGCATTGTGTTTCCCCTGTATGGAACACTGCAGTAACAGGCATTGTGTTCCCCTGTATGGAACACTGCAGTAACAGGCATTGTGTTTCCCCTGTATGGAACACTGCAGTAATTAAGATAATCGTTATCTGTCTGTGGTCACTAATTGGTTTCCTAATGGTTCAGCTTTGTGACCAGGTTGGCTAATTTGTGTGCTATAAAAATGGATAAAGTTCTTTCCTGTGATGTGTTTATAAAAAAAAATGTATTAAATTAGGCTTTTGAAAAGCATCACAGTATTTCCATGATGGACAGGGTTAGGGTTTATGCGGAAAATAAAGGGAGCAAATTAAAAAGCATCACGTTGTTTGCAACATGAAATAATGATTCTCTGT
>NW_026999809.1:0-9646 GCF_036934945.1 Oncorhynchus masou masou
CTTGCCTAGTTAAATAAAGGTATATATATATTTTAAATTGGATAAGATGGCCTACATGTAGAGACACAGAGGGGCGCTGTTTGGCTCACTCTGATGCTTTCTCCTGCGAGATACATTCAGCCTCTTGCAAATTGAAGGAAAGACAAAACACACATTTTTATTGCACCATTTTTTTGGGGGGGGGCATAAATATACACCACTGAAATACGGGTTCTTTGCCTTGTAACAATAGCAACACCTTTTCTGTTCCTATTTGGAACCTTTTCTGAACCATGGTCATAGAGTTCTAAATGGAACCATTATGTTGCTTTAAAAAACTCTTTCCTAAGGTTCTATAAAGAACCATTCAAAAGTTCTATATAGCATAAAAAAAGGGTTCCGCTATGGTTCTAACTGTTTTTGGGGCTATATAGAACCTTTGACACGACAATTCACACAAGACAATACAGGAGTCTTTCACAGAGACCATCACTGACTATAGTCAAAGAAATTATACAGTACAAACTATTAGCGTAACACAACACATTTAGATAAACTGGAATGACACTCTCACTCACAGTTGCACAAAAAGAGCTAATGCACAAACCACTCCCCAAAATATTCCTTACATTTTAATTATCACTAAAAGAGGAAAGAACCCTTTTTGAATTACAAAGGATCATTGAAAGGCTCAAACGAGTTATTTGCATCAGTATGGTTCCACATAGTCACCCTTCCCAAAGAACCTTTAGGAATATTTTTATTTTTTGAGTATGTTGGTAATTTATCAGTTTGAGGAGCCTGAGTGCTTCTACAGTCATGTCTCCAGTCATCTTTGTCTACAATCATCTCCATTTTCTCCAGTCATCATGTCTCCCAGTTATCTCCATTTTCTCCAGTCATCATGTCTCCAGTCATCTCCATTTTGTGCAGTCATCATGTTTCCAGTCATCTCCATCTTCTCCAGTCATCATATCTACCGTCATCACAAGGCCTCAGGACCAGACGGATTACCAGGACGTGTACTCAGAGCATCGCGCGGACCAACTGGCAGTATCTTCATTGACATTTTCAACCTCTCCCTGACCAAGTCTGTAATACCTACATGTTTAAAGCAGACCACCATAGTCCCTATGCCCTAGAAAGCAAAGGTAACCTGCCTAAATTATTACTGCCCCGTGGCACTCACATCAGTAGCTATGAAGTGCTTTGAAAGGCTGGTTATCGATCACATCAATACCATCATGCCAGAAACCCTAGACCCACTCAGACGATGCAACCCCAATCGCACTCCACACTGCCCTTTCCCACCTGGACTAAAGGAACCCCTATGTGAGAATGCTGTTCAAGTTGACTACAGCTCAGCGTTCAACACCATAGGTCCCACAAAGCTCATCACTTCAGCTAAGGACCCTGAGACTAAACACCTTCCTGACCGGCCGTAATCAGGTGAGAATGGTAGGCAACAAATCTGCCACGCTGATCCTCAACATGGGGGCCCCTCAGGGGTGCGTGCTTTGTCCCCTCCTGTACTCCCTGTTCATCCACGACTGCGTGGCCAAGCACGACTCCAACACCATCACCTGATCACCGACAACGATGAGACAGCCTATAGGGAGGTCAGAGACAGGGCAGTGTGGTGCCAGAACAACAACCTCTCCCCCAATGTGAGCAAGACAAAGGAGCTGATCGTGGACTACAGAATATGCAAGGCAGAACACACCCCCATTCATATCAACAGGGCTGTAGTGGAGCGGGTCGAGAGTTTCAAGTTCCTTGGTGTCCACATCACCAAACTATCATGGTCCACAATGCCTTTTCCCCCCAGGAGACTGAAAAGATTTGGCATGGGTCCCCAACAGCTTCTGCCCCCAAGCCATGAGACTACTGAACAATTAATGGAACGGCCACCCAGACTATTTACATTGATACCCCCTCTGTTTTGGATGTCCTATCAAGGAGGCAGAGGCGGAGGCGGAGATGGAGAGAGATGGGGGAGAGAGAGAGATGTTTAGCCAACCATGCAAACGGTCATACAGCAGTCATACAACCATTAAATGTCTTAAAATGAATAATTAATTACGATCATTTTGAGGACATTATTGGAGATGTGGCTGTGGAACGTTAAATACTCTGTGGGTGATGATTGAAACAGACCATAATGTCAAGTACTGTGTCGTGTGTCTACCTCCCGAGCTTACAGCATCTGTTCTAGATCGTACATAGCCGTTTGAGATTCGACAACTCCCTCAAGAACATTTAGCACCCTCCAATTTAAAGTACACATCTTATAAAGGCTGTCTTTATGCTTCTAAATAAGACCATACATCCCTGTTACTAGGGTTTCTGGAACATTCTTTGTCCTCAAACACCCTTCTGAAAAACAGCGTCTGATCTGTGGTGCTCAGAATTGACACCAGGACAGCGTCTGATCTGTGGTGCGCAGAGTTGACACCAGGACAGCGTCTGATCTGTGGTGCTCAGAGTTGACACCAGGACAGCGAACACCAACAGTAGAAGTGTTACTATCCTCAGACAGTCTGGTGTCAGAATAATACAGATGATCTTCCATCCATAGAGTAGCAGTCATGTCATGCATGACTGCCATCAGGGCAGGTTAGAAATATGATTGGATGCCGAGTTGGATGGCAGACTAACTAACGACCAGGAAGTGAGAGGTGATACGGAGAACAATGTTTCTGTCTCTCTAGGGAGGAAATCACACACTAGGCTACCACGGCAGGTGGCCTGGTGGTTAAGCGTTGGGCCAGAATCCCCAAGCTGACAAGCTGACTCTTTCTACCCCTGAGCAAGGCAGTTAACCACCTGTTCCCCAGGTGCTCTCTGGATTCAGAGGGGTTGGATTAAATGCGGAAGACACATTTCAGTTGAATGCATACGGTTGTGCAACTGACTGATGTACAGTTAAGTCAGAAGTTTATATACACTTAGGTTGGAGTAATTCAAACTCGTTTTTCAACCACTCCACAAATGTCTTGTTAAAAACTACCGTTTTGGCAAGTCGGTTAGAACATATACTTTGTCATGACACAAGTCATTTTTCCAACAATTGTTTACAGACAGATTATTTCACTTCTAATTCACTGTATTACAATTCCAGTGGGTCAGAAGTTTACATACACTAAGTTGACTGTGCCTTTAAACAGCCTGGAAAATTCCAGAAAATTATGTCATGGCTTCAGAAGCTTCTGATAGGCTGATTGACATCATTTGAGTCAGTTGGAGAGTGTAACTGTGGATGTATTTCAAGGCCTACATTAAACTAGGTGCCTCTCTGCTAGACATCATGGGAAAATCAAAAGAAATCAGACGTCAGAAAAAAATTATAAACCTTCACAAGTCTGGTTCATCCTTGGGAGCAATTTCCAAATGCCTGAAGGTACCACGTTCATCTGTACAAAAAATAGTACGCAAGTATAACACCCCACCTTGGGTTGTGCCATGGTGGAGATCTTTGTAGGCTAAACTCGGCCTTGACTCAGGAGTAGTAGGTTGGTGGTTGAAGATATCCCTCTAGTGGTGTGGGGGCTGTGCTTTGGCAAAGTGGGTGGGGTTATATCCTGCCTGTTTGGCCCTGTCCGGGTGTCCTCGGATGGGGCCACAGTGTCTCCTGACCCCTCCTGTCTCAGCCTCCAGTATTTATGCTGCAGTAGTTTATGTGTTGAGGGACTAGGGTCAGTCTGTTATATCTGGAGTATTTCTCCTGTCTTATCCGGTGTCCTGTGTGAATTTAAGTATTCTCTCTCTAATTCTCTCTTTCTTTCTTTCTCTCTCTCGGAGGACCTGAGCCCTAGGACCATGCCTCAGGACTACCTGGTGTGAGGACTCCTTGCTGTCCCCAGTCCACCTGGTGCTCCAGTTTCAACTGTTCTGCCTGTGGCTATGGAATCCTGACCTGTTCACCGGACGTGCTACCTGTCCCAGATCTGCTGTTTTCAACTTTCTAGAGACAGCAGGAGCGGAAGAGATACTCTTAATGATCGGCTATGAAAAGCCAACTGACATTTACTCCTGAGGTGCTGACCTGCTGCACCCTCTACAACCACTGTGATTATTATTATTTGACCCTGCTGGTCATTTATGAGGACTGGCCACCCCTCATAGCCTGGTTCCTCTCTATGTTTCTTCCTAAGTTTTGGCCTTTCTAGGGAGTTTTTCCAAGCCACCCTGCTTCTACACCTGCATTGCTTGCTGTTTGGGGTTTTAGGCTGGGTTTCTGTACAGCACTTTGAGATGTCAGCTGATGTAAGAGGGGCTTTATAAATACATTTGATTTGATACCGGTAGGTATTTGATTTGATTAGGTAAGAGACGCGTTCTGTCTCCTAGAGATGAACTTACTTTGGTGCGAAAAGTGCATATCAATCCCAGAACAACAGCAAAGGACTTTGTGATGATGCTGAAGGAAACAGGTAAAAAATATCTATATCCACTGTAAAACGAGTCCTATATCAACATAACCTGAAAGGCCGCTCAGCCAGGAAGAAGCCACTGCTCCAAAACTGCCATAAAAAAGCCAGACTATGGTTTGCAACTGCACATAGGGACAAAGATCGTACTTTTTGGAGAAATGTCCTCTGGTCTGATGAAACAAAAATAGAACTGTTTGGCCATAATGACCATCGTTATGTTTGGAGGAAAAGGGGGAGGCTTGCAAGCCGAAGATCACCATCCCAACCGTGAAGCACGGGGTGGCAGCATCATGTTGTGGGGAAGCTTTGCTGCAGGAGGGACTAGGTGCACTTCAAAAAATAGATGGCATAATGAGGAGGGAAAATTATGTGGATATATTGAAGCAACATCTAAAGACATCAGTCAGGAAGTTAAAGCTTGAGTTGCAAATGGGTCTTCGCAATGAACAATGACCCCAAGCATACTTCCAAAGTTGTGGAAAAATGGACAACAAGAGTCAAGGTATTTGAGTGGCCATCACAAAGCCCTGATCTCAATCTTATAGAAATTGTGTGGGCAGAACTGAAAAGAGTGTGTAGAGCAAGAGGCCTACAAACCTGACTCAGTTACACCAGCTCTGTCAGGAGGAATGGGCGAAAATTCACCCAACTTATTGTGGGAAGCTTGTGGAAGGCTTCCCAAAATGTTTGACCACATGTTAAACAATTTAAAGGCAATGCTTACCAAATACTAATTGAGTGTATGTAGACTTCTGACCCACTGGGAATGTGATGAAAGAAATAAAAGCTGAAATACATCATTGTCTCTGCTGTTATTCTGAGCATTTCACATTCTTAAAATAAAGTGGTGATCCTGGCTGACCTAAGACAGGCACTTTTTTACTAGGATTAAATGTCAGGAATTGTGATTTTTTTGTTCTAAATGTATTTGGCTAAGGTGTCTGTAAACTTCCGACTTCAACTGTATCCCCCTTTCCATAGATTACCCACAAACCAACACATACGCATATCAACAACAATGGTACTGACATAAAATAAACATTCAATGAATGCACATTCAATTCTCTTAAATGTATCTACTATTCTGCCTGAATCCCTGAACAGTTGATAAGGATACGGAGAGAATTCAAGGCGTAGCTGTGTGTTTGTATGAAGAATTACAGTCGGTCTAACCATTGTAACGCTTTGCAGGGAGATTGTAGGTTTTTTCACAACGTTTTCAACCAACATACGATTCACATTCATCTCCTGTCACTCGTTATTAGAGCTTTCACAGCTGTAACCATCCATCTGTTGTTTTTACCACTTCAGCAACAATCAATTATATAATCTATAGTCTGATATTCTGATTTAGAATATTCTGAACCTGGAGCTGGTCACGTATAATTTCAACAAGTTTGGCCACAGGTACTGTCTTGACAAACTAACATATAGCATCTGCAGGTTTCAGTTCAGGACAGAATGGCCTAAAGCAGTGATATGGCACATTTCTCTCTCTCTCTCTCTCTCTCTCTCTCTCTCTCTCTCGTGTGTGTGTATTGGTGCAGAAACACACACCTTCACCAACAAAGCAATTCAAAGTGTGATTGATGGATAAAGAGGAAGCAATAACATTCTGACACATTCTGTCAGGTATCCCACGTAGGAGAGATTTCTTACTTTACACCCTCCTTTACTCCTCTGTGATTGATAGAAATGAAGACACTCCTGTCATGCAGGTGAGGATGGTTGGATCTTCTACCAACACACAGTTAAATAATTATTTTTATAATCAGAAAGTCAAAGCTTGGCCCCAGTGGTGTACTGGGCCGTTTGCACTACCCTCTGTGAGCGCCTTACGGTCGGATGCCGAGCAGTTGCCATACCAGGCGGTGATGCAACCAGTCAGGATGCTCTCGATGGTGCAGCTGTAGAACCTTTTGAGGATCTGAGGACCCGTGCCAAATCTTTTCAGTCTCCTGAGGGGGAATAGGTTTTGTTGTGCCCTCTTCATGACTGTCTTGATGTGCTTGGATCATGTTAGTTTGTTGGTGATGTGGAACACCAAGGAACTTCAAGCTCTCAACCTGCTCCACTACAGCCCGTCGATGAGAATGGGAGCGTGCTCGGTCCTCCTTTTCCTGTAGTCCACAATCATCTAGTATTAACTCTGGGGTGTGAAGACATATGCATTGTCTTCTGGAAGTCGGCCATAATAACGGCCATCTTTAAATCAGATGACCCTGCTGACGTGAGTAACTACAGGCCTATTAGTATACTACCTGTGGTGTGGAAGGTTGTTAAAGTGTGTAGCAGAACAGCTGATTGCCCACCTCAACAACAGCCCCTTCACATTACACTCCATGCAGTTTGGCTTCAGAGCGAAACACTCCACTTAAACGGCCAACTGCTTTCTTCTGGAAAATGTGAAGTCCAATATGGACAAAGGGTGCGTTGTTGTTGGGCTGTATTACTAGACCTAAGGAAAGCTTTTGATACAGTTAACCATGAGATTGTCATCACAAAACCAGAGTTCAACTTTTCCCCGATGCCTTGAGATGGATGAAATCTTACCTTGAAGAGTAGAACAGTGTGTCAGAGTGAGCAATGAGCTGTTGCCCACTCTCAGCTATGAATGTGGCCGTGCCCCAAGGGTTAATGCTGGGGCCCCTCCTGTTCAGCCTGTACATTAATGATCTGCCTTTTGTCTGTACTGGGTCTGAAGTTCAAATATATGCAGATGATACAGTGATATATGTTGCATGCGAAAGAGTAAACAACAAGCTGCACAAGAACTCACTACTGGAATGGTCCAGGTTACAAAGTGGCTCAGTGATTCGTGTTGCATCTCAATGTGAATAAAACTGTCTACATGTTCTTCACAAAGAGGGCAACAGATGTTACTGAGCCAGATGTCTATGTGTCAGGGAGAAGCTCCAGCTGGTATCTGATGCTACTGAGCCAGATGTCTATGTGTCAGGGGAGAAGCTCAGGTGGTATCTGATGCTACTGAGCCAGATGTCTATGTGTCAGGAGAAGCTCCAGCTGGTATCTGATGCTACTGAGTCAGATGTCTATGTGTCAGGGGAGAAGCTCCAGCTGGTATCAGATGCTACTGAGTCAGATGTCTATGTGTCAGGGGAGAAGCTCCAGCTGGTATCTGATGCTAATGAGCCAGATGTCTGTGTGTCAGGGGAGAAGCTCCAGGTGGTATCTGATGCTACTGAGCCAGATGTCTATGTGTCAGGGGAGAAGCTCCAGCTGGTATCTGATGCTACTGAGCCAGATGTCTGTGTGTCTATGTATCAGGGGAGAAGCTCCAGGTGGTATCTGATGCTACTGAGTCAGATGTCTATGTGTCAGGGGAGAAGCTCCAGCTGGTATCTGATGCTACTGAGCCAGATGTCTGTGTGTCTATGTATCAGGGGAGAAGCTCCAGGTGGTATCTGATGCTACTGAGCCAGATGTCTATGTGTCAGGGGAGAAGCTACAGGTGGTATCTGATGCTACTGAGCCAGATGTCTATGTGTCAGGGGAGAAGCTACAGGTGGTATCTGATGCTACTGAGTCAGATGTCTATGTATCAGGGGAGAAGCTCCAGCTGGTATCTGATGCTACTGAGCCAGATGTCTATGTATCAGGGGAGAAGCTCCAGGTGGTATCTGATGCTACTGAGTCAGATGTCTATGTGTCAGGGGAGAAGCTCCAGCTGGTATCTGATGCTACTGAGCCAGATGTCTGTGTGTCTATGTATCAGGGGAGAAGCTACAGGTGGTATCTGATGCTACTGAGCCAGATGTCTATGTGTCAGGGGAGAAGCTACAGGTGGTATCTGATGCTACTGAGCCAGATGTCTATGTGTCAGGGGAGAAGCTACAGGTGGTATCTGATGCTACTGAACCAGATGTCTATGTGTCAGGGGAGAAGCTACAGGTGGTATCTGATGCTACTGAGCCAGATGTCTATGTGTCAGGGGAGAAGCTACAGGTGGTATCTGATGCTACTGAGCCAGATGTCTATGTGTCAGGGAGAAGCTACAGGTGGTATCTGATGCTACTGAGCCAGATGTCTATGTGTCAGGAGAAGCTCCAGGTGGTATCTGATGCTACTGAACCAGATGTCTATGTATCAGGGAGAAGCTCCAGCTGGTATCTGATGCTACTGAGCCAGATGTCTATGTGTCAGGGGAGAAGCTCCAGGTGGTATCTGATGCTACTGAGCCAGATGTCTATGTGTCAGGGGAGAAGCTCCAGCTGGTATCAGATGCTACTGAGCCAGATGTCTGTGTGTCTATGTATCAGGGGAGAAGCTCCAGGTGGTATCAGATGCTACTGAGCCAGATGTCTGTGTGTCTATGTATCAGGGGAGAAGCTCCAGGTGGTATCTGATGCTACTGAGTCAGATGTCTATGTGTCAGGGGAGAAGCTCCAGCTGGTATCTGATGCTACTGAGTCAGATGTCTGTGTATCAGGAGAGAAGCTCCAGCTGGTATCTGATGCTACTGAGCCAGATGTCTATGTGTCAGGGGAGAAGCTACAGGTGGTATCTGATGCTACTGAACCAGATGTCTATGTGTCAGGGGAGAAGCTACAGGTGGTATCTGATGCTACTGAGCCAGATGTCTATGTGTCAGGGGAGAAGCTCCAGGTGGTATCTGATGCTACTGAGCCAGATGTCTATGTGTCAGGGGAGAAGCTCCAGGTGGTATCTGATGCTACTGAGCCAGATGTCTATGTGTCAGGGAGAAGCTACAGGTGGTATCTGATGCTACTGAGTCAGATGTCTATGTATCAGGGAGAAGCTCAGGTGGTATCTGATGCTACTGAACCAGATGTCTATGTGTCAGGGGAGAAGCTACAGGTGGTATCTGATGCTACTGAGCCAGATGTCTATGTGTCAGGGGAGAAGCTACAGGTGGTATCTGATGCTACTGAGTCAGATGTCTATGTGTCAGCGGAGAAGCTACAGGTGGTATCTGATGCTACTGAGCCAGATGTCTATGTGTCAGGGGAGAAGCTCCAGGTGGTATCTGATGCTACTGAGCCAGATGTCTATGTGTCAGGGGAGAAGCTCCAGGTGGTATCTGATGCTACTGAGCCAGATGTCTATGTGTCAGGGGAGAAGCTACAGGTGGTATCTGATGCTACTGAGCCAGATGTCTATGTGTCAGGGGAGAAGCTACAGGTGGTATCTGATGCTACTGAGTCAGATGTCTATGTGTCAGGGGAGAAGCTCCATGTGGTATCTGATGCTAC
>NW_026999810.1:0-9645 GCF_036934945.1 Oncorhynchus masou masou
TACCCCCTTACCACCATACGCCCTTACCACCATACGCACTACCCCTACCACCATACGCCCCCTACCACCCATACGCCATACCCCTATCATCATACGCCCTACCCCCTGCCACCATATGCCCTACCACAATACGCCTTACCCTCAAACGCCCTACCCACTACCACCATACGCCCTACCCCCATACGCCCTACCACCTAACACCATACGCCCTAACCCCATACGCCCTACCCCCTACCACCATACGCCCTACCCCCATACGCCCTACCACCTACCACCATACGCCCTAACCCCATACGCTCTACCCCCTACCACCATACGCCCTACCCCCTACCCCCATACACCATACCCCCTACCACCATACGCCCTACCCCCTACCACCATACACCCTACCACCTACCACCATACGCCCTACCCCCTATCATCATACGCCCTACCCCCTGCCACCATATGCCCTACCACCACACGCCCTACCCTCATATGCCATACCCCCTACAACCATACGCCCTACCCCCATACGCCCTACCACCGACCACCATACGCCCTACCCCCTACCACCATACGCCCTACCCCATACACCCTACCCCCTACCCCCATACGCCCTACCCCATACACCCTACCCCCTACCTCCATACACCCTACCCCCAAAAACCATACGCCCTACCCCCTACCACCATACGCCCTACCCCATACACAATACCCCCTACCCCATACACCCTACCCCCAAAAACCATACGCCCTACCCCCATACACCCTACCCCATACCCCCATACACCCTACCCCCAACCACAATACGCCCTACCCACTACCACCATACGCCTACCCTCCTACCACCATACGCCCTACCCCCTACCCCCCTACCACCATACGCCCTACCACCATACGCCCTACCCCCTTCCACCATACGCCCTACCCTCTACCCCTACCCCCCTACAACCATACGCCCTAGCACCATATGCCCAACCCCCTACCCCTACCCCCTACTACCATACGCCCTACCACCATACGCCCTACCACCTACCACCATACGCCCTACCCCCCACCTCCCTACGCCCTACCACCTACCACCATACGCCCTACCCCCCTAACCCAACCCCCTACCACCATACGCCCTACCACCATACGCCTTACCCCCTTCCACCATACGCCCTACCACCATACGCCCTACCCTCCTACCACCTTACGCCCTACCACCTACCACCATACGCCCTACCCCCTACCACCATACGCCCTACCACCATACGCCCTACCCCCTACCACCCTACGCCCTACCAACATACGCCCTACCCCCTACCCCTACCCGCTACCACCATACGCCCTACCACCATACGCCCTACCCACTACCACAAAACACCCTACCCCCCTACCCCTACCCCCTACCACCATACGCCCTACCACCATACGCCCTACCCCCTACCATACGCCCTACCACCATACGCTCTACCCCCACCCCCCTACCCCCCTACCACCTTACGCCCCTTCCCCCTACCCCCTAACCCCTACCACCATACGCCCTACCACCATACGCCCTACCCACTACCACCATACACCCTTCCCCCCAACCCCTACCCCCTACCACCATACGCCCTACCCCCTACCACCATACGCCCTACGCCCCTACCCCTACCCCCTGCCACCATACGCACTTCCACCATACGCCCTACCCCCTACCCCTACCCCCTACCACCATACGCCCTACCACCTACCCCCTACCACCATACGCCCTACCACATTTAACATTTACATTTAAGTCATTTAGCAGACGCTCTTATCCAGAGCGACTTACAAATTGGTGAATTCACCTTCTGACATCCAGTGGAACAGCCACTTTACAATAGTGCATCTAAATCATTAAGGGGAGGGGGGTGAGAAGGATTACTTATCCTATCCTAGGTATTCCTTGAAGAGGTGGGGTTTCAGGTGTCTCCGGAAGGTGGTGATTGACTCCGCTGTCCTGGCGTCGGAGGGAGTTTGTTCCACCATTGGGGGGCCAGAGCAGCGAACAGTTTTGACTGGGCTGAGCGGAACTGTACTTCCTCAGTGGTAGGGAGGCGAGCAGGCCAGAGGTGGATGAACGCAGTGCCCTTGTTTGGGTGTGTAGGGCCTGATCAGAGCCTGGAGGTACTGCGGTGCCGTTCCCCTCACAGCTCCGTAGGCAAGCACCATGGTCTTGTAGCGGATGCGAGCTTCAACTGGAAGCCAGTGGAGAGAGCGGAGGAGCGGGGTGACGGAGAGAACTTGGGAAGGTTGAACACCAGACGGGCTGCGGCATTCTGGATGAGTTGTAGGGGTTTGATGGCACAGGCAGGGAGCCCAGCCAACAGCGAGTTGCAGTAATCCAGACGGGAGATGACAAGTGCCTGGATTAGGACCTGCGCCGCTTCCTGTGTGAGGCAGGGGCGTACTCATGGATGTTGTAGAGCATGAACCTACAGGAACGGGCCACCGCCTTGATGTTAGTTGAGAACGACAGGGTGTTGTCCAGGATCACGCCAAGGTTCTTAGCGCTCTGGGAGGAGGAAACAATGGAGTTGTCAACCGTGATGGCGAGATCATGGAACGGGCAGTCCTTCCCGGGAGGAAGAGCAGCTCCGTCTTGCCGAGGTTCAGCTTGAGGTGGTGATCCGTCATCCACACTGATATGTCTGCCAGACATGCAGAGATGCGATTCGCCACCTGGTCATCAGAAGGGGGAAAGGAGAAGATTAATTGTGTGTCGTCTGCATAGCAATGATAGGAGAGACCATGTGAGGTTATGACAGAGCCAAGTGACTTGGTGTATAGCGAGAATAGGAGAGAGCCTAGAACAGAGCCCTGGGGGACACCAGTGGTGAGAGCGCGTGGCGAGGAGACAGATTCTCACCACGCCACCTGGTAGGAGCGACCTGTCAGGTAGGAGCAATCCAAGCGTGGGCCGCGCCGGGAGATGCCCAACTCTGGGAGAGGGTGGAGAGGAGGATCTGATGGTTCACAGTGTCGAAGGCAGCCGATAGGTCTAGAAGGATGAGCAGAGGAGAGAGAGTTAGCTTTAGCAGTGCGGAGCGCCTCCGTGATACAGAGAAGAGCAGTCTCAGTTGAATGACTAGTCTTGAAACCTGACTGATTTGGATCAAGAAGGTCATTCTGAGAGAGATAGCGGGAGAGCTGGCCAAGGACGGCACGTTCAAGAGTTTTGGAGAGGAAAGAAAGAAGGGATACTGGTCTGTAGTTGTTGACATCGGAGGGATCGAGTGTAGGTTTTTTCAGAAGGGGTGCAACTCTCGCTCTCTTGAAGACGGAAGGGACGAGCCAGCGGTCAGGGATGAGTTGATGAGCGAGGTGAGGTAAGGGAGAAGGTCTCCGGAAATGGTCTGGAGAAGAGAGGAGGGGGATAGGGTCAAGCGGGCAGGTTGTTGGGCGGCCGTCGTCACAAGAAGCGAGATTTCATCTGGAGAGAGAGAGGGGAGAAAGAGGTCAGAGCACAGGGTAGGGCAGTGTGAGCAGAACCAAACGGGGTCGTTTGACTTAGCAAACGAGAGGATCGGATGTCGTCGACCTTCTTTTCAAAATGGTTGACGAAGTCATCTGCAGAGAGGGAGGAGGGGGGAGGAGGATTCAGGAGGGAGGAGAAGGTGGCAAAGAGCTTCCTAGGGTTAGAGGCAGATGCTTGGAATTTAGAGTTGAAGAAAGTGGCTTTAGCAGCAGAGACAGAGGAGGAAAATGTAGAGGAGGAGGGAGTGAAAGGATGCCAGGTCCGCAGGGGAGGCGGGTTTTCCTCCATTTCCGCTCGGCTGCCCGGAGCACTGTTCTGTGAGCTCGCAGTGAGTCGTCGAGCCACGGAGCGGGGAGGGAGGACCGAGCCGGCCTGGAGGATAGGGGACATAGAGAGTCAAAGGATGCAGAAAGGGAAGAGAGGAGGGTTGAGGAGGCAGAATCAGGAGATAGGTTGGAGAAGGTATGAGCAGAGGGAAGAGATGATAGGATGGAAGGAGAGAGTAGCGGGGGAGAGAGAGCGAAGGTTGGGACGGCGCGATACCATCCGAGTAGGGGCAGTGTTGGAAGTGTTGGATGAAAGCGAGGGGGAAAAGGATACAAGGTAGTGGTCGGAGACTTGAGGGGAGTTGCAAAGCGAGGTTAGTGGAAGAAACAGCATCTAGTAAAGATGAGGTCGAGCGTATTGCCTGCCTTGTGAGTAGGGGGAAGGTGAGAGGGTGAGGTCAAAAGAGGGAGAGGAGTGGAAAGAAGGAGGCAGAGAGGAATGGAGTCAAAGGTAGACGTGGGGGGAGGTTAAAGCCGCCCAGGACTGTGAGAGGTGAGCCGTCCAGGAAAGGAGCTTATCAAGGCATCAAGCTCATTGATGAACTCTCCGAGGGAAACCTGGAGGGCTATAAATGATAAGGATGTTAAGCTTGAAAGGGCTGGTAACTGTGACAGCATAGAATTCAAAGGAGACGATAGACAGATGGGTAAGGGAGAAAGAGAGAATGACCACTTGGGGAGAGATGAGGATCCCGTGCCACCACCCCCGCTGACCAGAAGCTCGGGTGTGCTAGAACACGTGGGCGGACGAAGAGAGAGCAGTAGGAGTAGCAGTGTTGTCTGTGGTGATCCATGTTTCCGTCAGTGCCAAGAAGTCGAGGACTGGAGGGAGGCATAGGCTGAGATGAACTCTGCCTTGTTGGCCGCAGATCGACAGTTCCAGAGGCTACCGGAGACCTGGAACTCCACGGGTCGTGCGCGCTGGGACCACCAGATTAGGTGGCGCTGGCCACGCGGTGGAGCGTTTGTATGGTCTGTGCAGAGAGGAGAGAACAGGGATAGATAGACACATAGTTGACAGGCTACAGAAGAGGCTACGCTAATGCAAAGGAGATTGGAATGACAAGTGGACTACACTTATCGAATGTTCAGAACGTTAAGCTTACGTAGCAAGAATCTTATTGACTAAAATGATTGAAATGATACAGTACTGCTGGAGTAGGCTAGCTGGCAGTGGCTACGTTGTTGACACTACACTAATCAAGTCGTTGCGAGTGTAATAGTTTCTACAGTGCTGCTATTCGGGGGCCAGCTGGCTAGCTAGCAGTGTTGATTACGTAACGTTACGTTAAAAGAACGACAATAGCTGGCTAGCTAACCTAGAAAATCGCCCAGACTACACAATTGTCTTAGATACAAAGACGGCTAAGTAGCTAGCTAGCTACGATCAAACAAATCAAACCGTTGTACTGTAATGAAGTGAAATGAAAATGTGATACTACCTGGAGAGCGGGCGGAATGTTGACCGGGTTGTTAGTTCAATTCGGAAGACGTTGGCCCTAGCTGTTGGCTAGCTAGCTAGCAGTGACTCCTACGTTAAGGACGACAAATAGCTGGCTAGCTAACCTCCGGTAAATTAAGATAATCACTCTAAGTCTACACACTCTAAGCTACACAATTACCTTGGATACGAAGACAGCAAAGACAACTATGTAGCTAGCTAACACTACACTAATCGAGTCATTGAGTGTAATAGTTTCCTGAGTGCTAGTGGACGTTAGCTAGCTGCTGTGCTAGTGGACGTTAGCTAGCTGCTGGGCAGAAAGCAGTGTAGACTACGTTAGGACGACAAAATACGATCAGCAAAGACAACTATGTAGCTAGCTAACACTACACTAATCGAGTCGTTGGAGTGTATTAGTTTCTACAGTGCTAGTGGACGTTAGCTAGCTGCTGTGCTAGTGGACGTTAGCTAGCTGCTGCAGAAAGCAGTGTAGACTACGTTAGGACGACGAAATACGATAATTACGCAATTATCTTTGATACAAAGACGGCTATGTAGCTAGCTAAGAAGAAATTGCTAAGATTAGACAAATCAAACCGTTGTACTATAATGAAATGTAATGAAAAGTTATACTACCTGCGGACCGAAGTGTAGATGCGACCGCTCGCTCCAACCCGGAACCGGGCGATACGCCATACCCCCTATCACCATATGCCCTACCCCTTGCCACCATATGCCCTACCACCATACGCCCTACCCTACCACCATACGCCCTACCCTCATACGCCCTACCCCCTACCACTACACGCCCTACCCCAATACGCCCTACCACCTACCACCATACGCCCTACCCCATACACCCTACCCCCTACCACCATACGCCCTACCACCATACGCCCTACTCCCTACCACCATACGCCCTACCCCCATACGCCCTACCACCTACCACCATACGCCCTAACCCCATACACCCTACCCCCTACCACCAAACGCCTACCACCATACGCCCTACTCCCTACCACCATACGCCCTACTACCATCCGCCCTACCCCCTCCCACCATACGCCCTACCCCCCTACCACCATACGCCCTACCACCATACGCCCTACCACCATACGCCCTACCCCCATACGCCCTACCCACTACCACCATACACCCTACCCCCCTACCCCTACCCCCTACCACCATACGCCCTACCCCCTACCAACTTACGCCCTTCCCCCCTACCCCTACCCCTACCCCCTACCACCATACGCCCTTCCCCCCCAACCCCTTCCACCATACGCCCTGCCACCATCGCCCCCACCATACGCTACCCTACCACCATACGCCCTACCACCATACGCCCCACCCACTACCACCATACACCCTACCCCCCCTACCCCTACCCCCTACCACCATACGCCCTACCCCTACCTACCCTGCCACCATGCCCTACCCCTACCCCTACCCCCCTACCACCATGCCCCCTACCACCATACCCCTACCCCCCTACCCCCCTACCACACCTTCCGCCCTTCCCCACCCCTACCCCTACCACCATACGCCCCTTCCCCTACCCCTTCCACCATACGCCCCTACCACCATACTTCACGCCCTACCCCCTACCACCATACGCCCCTACCCCCCTACCCCCTACCACCATACGCCCTACCACCTACCCTACCCCCTACCACCATCGCCCTACCCTCTACCCCCACCCCCTACCACCCTACCCCCCTACCACCATACGCCCTACCCCTACCCCCCTACCACCATACGCCCTACCCCTCTACCCCCATCCCCTCTTCCCCTACCCCTTACACCCCTACCACCCTACCCCCTACCACCCCTTCCCCTTTCCTTCCCCATCTTGCCCCCAGCCCTCTACCCCCCTTCTCCCCCACTACCTCTCTACCCTTACCCTTCTACCCCTCTACCCCCCTTCCCCACTATCACTCTACTCCCCTATCCCCCTTCCCTCATCCCCCTACCACTCTACCCTCTACCCCTCTACCCCCCTACCCCTCTACCCCTCTATCCCTCTACCCTGCATGTTTGAGTAGACCCAAAGTAGACTGGTTGAGAGCTACTGCATTTTGAATTCAGTGCTTACACAATTGTCTTTTACAGTGTGGAGGAATGTGAAAATCATGAATGTCAATTATGTGATAATGAAATAACTGTTGTCAGGTCAAGGTTATTTCAATAGCATGATTATGTGTTGTTTTCATCCCCTTGTTCAGACCATATGCCAAAATTTCCAAATATTGCTGAAGGCATGGAATAAAATAACTTGTACTGCTACTCTTGTTATCACCATTCCTGCTGTGTGCTTTTCCCCCAATGTTTTGACTCACTAGAGAACCTTCTAGCGTCCTTATCCTTTTATGATTAGCTGTTGTTTGTTTTCTCCTTGGATGGGGGGAGGGGGAGTGAACTGCCCCTGGGTAGGGTCAAAGGCCTTGTAGACACCCAGTGGTGGAAAGTTCTGTGGGAGAGGGGGAGAGGGAGAGAGAGAGGGGGATGTGAGTGGAAAATGGAGTGGGGCAGAGAGTTGATGGCGATGGGGGTGGGGAGTGGGAAGGGGCATCCATCACACATTGCAGGAATGCCGACTCAGTCTGACTTTGATCCGATATGTCTTAACCTCGGAGAAGGAGGGAGGTATGGAGACAGAAACCAGGGAGGGGGGAGACACGAGGAGAAGGAGAAGGAGGGAGGTATGGAGACAGAAATCAGGGAGGGGGAGACACGAGGAGAAGGAGGGAGGTATGGAGACAGAAACCAGGGAGGGGGAGACAGAGGAGAAGGAGGGAGGTATGGAGACAGAAACCAGGGAGGGGAGACACGAGGAGAAGGAGGGAGGTATGGAGACAGAAACCAGGGAGGGGGGAGACACGAGGAGAAGGAGGGAGGTATGGAGACAGAAAACAGGAGGGGAGACACGAGGAGAAGGAGGGAGGTATGGAGACAGAAACCAGGGAGGGGGGAGACACGAGGAGAAGGAGGGAGGTATGGAGACAGAAAACAGGGAGGGGGGAGACACGAGGAGAAGGAGGGAGGTATGGAGACAGAAAACAGGGAGGGGGGAGACACGAGGAGAAGGAAGGAGGTATGGAGACAGAAACCAGGGAGGGGGGAGACACGAGGAGAAGGAAGGAGGTATGGAGACAGAAAACAGGGAGGGGGGAGACACGAGGAGAAGGAGGGAGGTATGGAGACAGAAAACAGGGAGGGGGGAGACACAAGGAGAGACAATAACTCTTTCATCCTAACCTCTCATTCAGGTTCAGTTCTGAGCACTCGGTCGAGACCACACTGTTAAGATCAGCCATTTTTCCTTGATCATGTGATCTGGTCAAGGAGAAAGTCAGTCGAGTTGACATTGTTTGCTGGTTTCTATCAACACTTGTGGGGGTTTGGAATCCCTTTCCTGCATTCAAATGACCCCGTGGCCTCATGGGTGGACTGTTAGAAAAATCTGGATTTTATCATTAATAAACGTTAAAAAAAAGAAAATAAACAGAGAAAACCTGGTGTTACTATGTCAGATAGTTTGTTATATTTCAGTCTTCTGTGATGTATATAGAGTGTAATACTGGGATGCAAACCTAAAATGTAATACATTTCAACTCTATATCTGACATGGTACCAGTGTCTTCTTCTTTTTAAGCCCATAACCATGTGTGTGAGGTGGATACTTTTGTTTTAAAGTAGATTTGTTTAAGACTACCAAGAATCACTCTGTGTGACCCTGATTTAGCCCACTGCAGTACAAGTGTAAGTAAATTGGAATATTCCGGATTGCACAATTCTGTGTCCTTGTGCTTTTTTAGCCAACTGTATTAATCTCACAACAACAAAGCCAGCCGCTGAAAATACAATATTTACTCTTCAATTATGGAAAGGCCTCTCTATTGCTGATTAGTTGAGAATGTGAACATGGCAGACCAGGAGAGAGAGAGGCATGTTTGTAGTGTGAAAGGTTGTGAAGGCAAAAGGCTGGCCTGTGATATGAAATATGAAGGTGAATAGCTCTCAATGAAATATCTGTTCTGTGACAGATTTACCGTTTGAAGATATTAAAGGCCCAATGCAACTGTTTTTATCTCAATACCAAAAAAATTCTGGGTAACAATGAAATACCTTACGGTCATAGTGTTCCATTAAAACGATCAATAAAGAATCAAAAATAGCTTTTTTAGCAAAAAAATACATTTTTCAAACAAGAATTTTGCAAGTACCGTCTGGGAATGGTCTGAGTGAGGGGCCTAATGGGAGGAATATGTAAGATGAAAACTAGCTGCTATTGGCAGAGAGGTTTGTAACTCTCTTTGTTATTGGTCTATTAACTTGATGTCACCAGGCAAGCCAAATCTCCACCCATGCAAGTCCTGTTGATTACAAGGCCCGGTGTGAAGTGT
>NW_026999811.1:0-7500 GCF_036934945.1 Oncorhynchus masou masou
CCGGTTCCGGTTGGAGCGAGCGGTCGCATCTACACTTCGGTCCGCAGGTAGTATAACTTTTCATTACATTTCGTTGAGTAGTACAACGGTTTGATTTGTCTAATCTTAAGTACTCTTCTTAGCCAGCTACATAGCCGTCTTTGTATCAACGACAATTGCATAATTATCGTATTTCGTCGTCCCAACGTATCTGCCCAGCAGCTAGCTAAGCAGCTAGCTAACATCCACTGTCCACTAGCACTGTAGAAACTATTACACTCAACTGAACGACTGACATTTAGTGTCAGCTAGCTAAGCATAGTTGTCTTCGCTGTCTTCGTATCCAAGATAATTGTGCAGTTTAGAGTGTGTAGACTTAGAGTGATTATCTTAATTTACCGAGGTTAGTATTAGCCAGCTATTTGTCGTCCTTAACGTAGGAAATGTTGCTAGCTAGCTAGCCAACAGCTAGCCAACCTCTACCGAATTGAACTCCAACTACCCGGTCAACATTCCGCGTCGCTCTCCACAGGTAGTATCACATTTTCATTTCACTTCATTACAGTACAACGGTTTGATTTGTTGATCTTAGCTAGCCAGCTACATAGCCGTCTTTGTATCTAAGACAATTGTGTAGTCTAGAGCGATTTTCTAGGTTAGCTGGCCAGCTATTGTCGTTCTTTTAACGTAGCTAGCCAGCTAGCCCCCGAATAGCAGCACTGTAGTAACTATTACAGTACAACGGTTTGTTTTGTTTGATCGTAGCTAGCTAGCTACATAGCCGTCTTTGTATCTAAGACAATTGTGTAGCCTAGAGCGATTTTCTAGGTTAGCTGGCCAGCTATTGTCGTTCTTTTAACGTAGCTAGCCAGCTAGCCCCCGAATAGCAGCACTGTAGTAACTATTACAGTACAACGGTTTGTTTTGTTTGATCGTAGCTAGCTAGCTACATAGCCGTCTTTGTATCTAAGACAATTGTGTAGCCTAGAGCGATTTTCTAGGTTAGCTAGCCAGCTATTGTCGTTCTTTTAAGGTAACGTAACGCAATCAACCTGCTAGCTAGCCAGCTAGCCCCCGAATAGCAGCACTGTAGAAACTATTACACTCGACGGAACGACTTGATTAGTGTAGTGTCAACATCGCAGCCACTACCAGCTAGCCTACTCCAGCAGTACTGTATCATTTCAATCATTTTAGTCAATAAGATTCTTGCTACGTAAGCTTAACTTTCTGAACATTCGAGACGTGTAGTCCACTTGTCATTCCAATCTCCTTTGCATTAGCGTAGCCTCTTCTGTACCCTGTCAACTATGTGTCTATCTATCCCTGTTCTCTCCTCTCTGCACAGACCATACAAACGCTCACACCGCGTGGTCATGCCACCTAATCTGGTGGTCCCAGCGCGCACGACCCACGTGGAGTTCCTGGCCTCCGGTAGCCTCTGGAACTGCCGATCTGCGGCCAACAAGGCAGAGTTCATCTCAGCATATGCCTCCCTCCAGTCCCTCGACTTCCTGGCACTGACGGAAACATGGATCACCACAGATAACACTGCTACTCCTACTGCTCTCTCTTCGTCCGCCCACGTGTTCTCGCACACCCCGGAGCTTCTGGTCAGCGGGGTGGTGGCACCGGGATCCTCATCTCTCCCAAGTGGTCATTCTCTCTCTCTCCCCTTACCCATCTATCTATCGCCTCCTTTGAATTCCATGCTGTCACAGTTACCAGCCCTTTCAAGCTTAACATCCTTATCATTTATCGCCCTCCAGGTTCCTCGGAGAGTTCATCAATGAGCTTGATGCCTTGATAAGCTCCTTTCCTGAGGACGGCTCACCCTCACAGTCCTGCGACTTTAACCTCCCCACGTCTACTTTTGACTCATTCCTCTCTGCCTCCTTCTTTCCACTCCTCCTCTCCCTTTGACCTCACCCTCTCACCTTCCCCCTACTCACAAGGCAGGCAATACGCCGGACCTCATCTTTACTAGATGCTGTTCTTCCACTAACCTCATTGCAACTCCCCTCCAAGTCTCCGACCACTACCTCGTATCCTTTTCCCTCTCGCTCTCATCCAACACTTCCCACACTGCCCCTACTCGGATGGTATCGCGCCGTCCCAACCTTCGCTCTCTCTCCCCCGCTACTCTCTCCTCTTCCATCCTATCATCTCTTCCCTCTGCTCATACCTTCTCCAACCTTTCTCCTGATTCTGCCTCCTCAACCCTCCTCTCTTCCCTTTCTGCATCCTTTGACTCTCTATGTCCCCTATCCTCCAGGCCGGCTCGGTCCTCCCCTCCCGCTCCGTGGCTCGATGACTCATTGCGAGCTCACAGAACAGAGCTCCGGGCAGCCGAGCGGAAATGGAGGAAAACCTCGCCTCCCTGCGGACCTGGCATCCTTTCACTCCCTCCTCTCTACATTTTCCTCCTCTGTCTCTGCTGCTAAAGCCACTTTCTACCACTCTAAATTCCAAGCATCTGCCTCTAACCCTAGGAAGCTCTTTGCCACCTTCTCCTCCCTCCTGAATCCTCCTCCCCTCCCCCCCTCCTCCCTCTCTGCAGATGACTTCGTCAACCATTTTGAAAAGAAGGTCGACGACATCCGATCCTCGTTTGCTAAGTCAAACGACACCGCTGGTTCTGCTCACACTGCCCTACCCTGTGCTCTGACCTCTTTCTCCCCTCTCTCTCCAGATGAAATCTCGCTTCTTGTGACGGCCGGCCGCCCAACAACCTGCCCGCTTGACCCTATCCCCTCCTCTCTTCTCCAGACCATTTCCGGAGACCTTCTCCCTTACCTCACCTCGCTCATCAACTCATCCCTGACCGCTGGCTACGTCCCTTCCGTCTTCAAGAGAGCGAGAGTTGCACCCCTTCTGAAAAAACCTACACTCGATCCCTCCGATGTCAACAACTACAGACCAGTATCCCTTCTTTCTTTTCTCTCCAAAACTCTTGAACGTGCCGTCCTTGGCCAGCTCTCCCGCTATCTCTCTCAGAATGACCTTCTTGATCCAAATCAGTCAGGTTTCAAGACTAGTCATTCAACTGAGACTGCTCTTCTCTGTATCACGGAGGCGCTCCGCACTGCTAAAGCTAACTCTCTCTCCTCTGCTCTCATCCTTCTAGACCTATCGGCTGCCTTCGATACTGTGAACCATCAGATCCTCCTCTCCACCCTCTCCGAGTTGGGCATCTCCGGCGCGGCCCACGCTTGGATTGCGTCCTACCTGACAGGTCGCTCCTACCAGGTGGCGTGGCGAGAATCTGTCTCCTCGCCACGCGCTCTCACCACTGGTGTCCCCCAGGGCTCTGTTCTAGGCCCTCTCCTATTCTCGCTATACACCAAGTCACTTGGCTCTGTCATAACCTCACATGGTCTCTCCTATCATTGCTATGCAGACGACACACAATTAATCTTCTCCTTTCCCCCTTCTGATGACCAGGTGGCGAATCGCATCTCTGCATGTCTGGCAGACATATCAGTGTGGATGACGGATCACCACCTCAAGCTGAACCTCGGCAAGACGGAGCTGCTCTTCCTCCCGGGGAAGGACTGCCCGTTCCATGATCTCGCCATCACGGTTGACAACTCCATTGTGTCCTCCTCCCAGAGCGCTAAGAACCTTGGCGTGATCCTGGACAACACCCTGTCGTTCTCAACCAACATCATGGCGGTGGCCCGTTCCTGTAGGTTCATGCTCTACAACATCCGCAGAGTACGACCCTGCCTCACACAGGAAGCGGCGCAGGTCCTAATCCAGGCACTTGTCATCTCCCGTCTGGATTACTGCAACTCGCTGTTGGCTGGGCTCCCTGCCTGTGCCATTAAACCCTACAACTCATCCAGAACGCCGCAGCCCGTCTGGTGTTCAACCTTCCCAAGTTCTCTCACGTCACCCCGCTCCTCCGCTCTCTCCACTGGCTTCCAGTTGAAGCTCGCATCCGCTACAAGACCATGGTGCTTGCCTACGGAGCTGTGAGGGGAACGGCACCGCAGTACCTCCAGGCTCTGATCAGGCCCTACACCCAAGCAAGGGCACTGCGTTCATCCACCTCTGGCCTGCTCGCCTCCCTACCATTGAGGAAGTACAGTTCCCGCTCAGCCCAGTCAAAACTGTTCGCTGCTCTGGCCCCCCAATGGTGGAACAAACTCCCTCACGACGCCAGGACAGCGGAGTCAATCACCACCTTCCGGAGACACCTGAAACCCCACCTCTTCAAGGAATACCTAGGATAGGATAAGTAATCCTTCTCACCACCCCCCCCTTAATGATTTAGATGCACTATTGTAAAGTGGCTGTTCCACTGGATGTCAGAAGGTGAATTCACCAATTTGTAAGTCGCTCTGATAAGAGCGTCTGCTAAATGACTTAAATGTAAAATGTAAATGCCTCAAGAGGGTTTTATATAAGCAACAACCAGTGGGTCTTGCAAAGGGTAAACAGAGATGACCAGTTTACAGAGGAGTATAGAGCACAGTGATGTGTCCTTTATAAGGAGCATTGGAGGCAAATCTGAAGGCCAAATGGTAAAGAACATCTAGCCGCTCGAGAGCACCCTTACCTGCAGATCTATAAATTAAATCTCTGTAGTCTAGCATGGGTAGGATGGTCATCTGAATCAGGGTTAGTTTGGCAGCTGAGGTGAAAGAGAAGCGATTACGATATAGGAAATCAAGTCTAGATTTAACTTTAGCCTGCAGCTTTGATATGTGCTGAGAGAAGGACAGTGTACCGTCTAACCATACTCCCAAGTACTTGTATGAGGTAACTGTAAGTCCCATCTTTGGATAGTTCGTGTTTCCCACTGGACTCCATGGGCCAGTATAGCTGACCTAAGTTCCAAATATAGAAAGAAGGAGTTGGCTGGTATTGTGTATATCTTCAGAAAAACAAATTGAATAAAAACTCCTTGATCAAATTGGTAGGGCCACCCAGTGGGTATGTTTTCTGGGGTTGAATTACATTTACTCAGTGCACGCAAGGGAGCCACTTCTGCAAACCTCATTAAGAAGGTGCATAGGCTAAGCCTGAATACCAAACACTGATGTCCTTAAAGGCCCATTGCAATGACTTCCCTGTGTTTTATATATTCTTCCACACTACGAGGTTGGAGTAATACTGTGAAATTGTGAAAATTACGATAATGCCCTTTTAGTATTACAGCTATAACCCCCTCCGCTCCCCTCCCCTCCCCTCCCTGAAAATGTCAGCTTGTTTTGTTGGGATGTAATTTTGGCCTGCCTGGTGTCAACTCCAGGCGGTAAATTGGGGCTTGATTCAATCAGATCCGCTTTAGCCAACGGTGTCAGAGGTGGAACTACGTTAGAGCTGTCAAAGCCACACGCTACCAGCATTATACCTAAAGTGGACATTGGCTACACGGATTCACATTAACCAGAAATCCCATGCGGCCTTGTTTACAAGTTGAAACAGTGGAATGTGAGATGTAATCTACACCTCCATTAGGATGATAGAAATTCTCATTATTCAGTTTAATGACACTTTCTCGTTCTGAGCTTCTAATGTGAGTGGGACAGGTGTTGGTTTTGTGACAATGATTGCAAGAGCATCTGCTCACTGATTTGACGGCTCCAACACAGTTCCACCTCTGACCTCCAAAACATCTGCTTTGTCTGTTATCGCCGGTTATGCTTGATCTGACTGAATTTAGGCCTTAGTTAATAGACCAATAAGAAAGAGAGTTCCAAACCTCTCGGCCAATAGCAGCTAGTTTTCTGCCAATAGCAGCTAGTCCCCCCTCCCAACTCGCAGACAGTCCTAGCAAAATTCTTGCTTGAGAAATTGCTCTTGGCTAAGAAGCTTTTTTTTTTTAAACTGAAAACATTCACAGTAAAGTACTTCATTGTTACTCAGAAATGATTTGATATTGAGATATAAAGAATGGCTACATTGCACCTTTAAATCAGAGCACGTAAAAAAGGCATACATTTGAATTAGTATGAATATAAATGAATCCCTTGAGTAATGATGCTAACCATTCTCTTTATTAGCCTTGTTGCATTGTAGGTTGCGGGTCAGGGAACACATTGAACAGGTTAGACGTTGTTAATGGAGATTGTGTTACAGAGTGTAGTGCTATGGGAGATGTGGCACTTTATGGTGTCTGTGTAATTAAGCCAGTAAAGCTCAGGGTCTTTCAGGCATTGTAACTTCTACTGCCAATTCATCACCCAGTTACACTTCACCATTGCTGCCTGGACCACAATACTAAACACAATTGGCAGGATTCTGTATCTCACAGAATGTCCATTAAAGTTTGCCATAAACTGATAATGCATGTGCCCTTAACAGTTTTACAAAATTCTGGGAAATCCAGGTTAAAGTAGGTGTTAGTTTTGCGTCTCTGACTTGTTACTCTGGTTTATTTTATTACATCTAACCCAGCTTCCAAAAGGCTTTCAATGTGAGCTGGGAAGATACCGTAGGGAACTACTGTGAGTTACAATAAAGAACGAGCAAATGTTGTCTAACCATTCTCAGCACGGCTCACAATGTGTCCACTTGACTTTCTAATGGGATGTAACCACACTCTACGAACTCACATATTATGCAACTGTTGAGGAATAAGATCACTTACTTATCCCCTTACGTTTACTTATGTAAACTGATACACTATCGTGAACCCATTACTGCCAATACATTATAGATCATCTCAGAATTAATGCTACCCTGGTTGAGTACTGTTGGGTGGGGGGTGGATAGAAACATCTGATGTCATAACAGAATGGGTATAAACACATGATGTCATAACAGGGTGGGTATAAACACCTGATGTCATAACAGAATGGGTATAAACACATGATGTCATAACAGGATGTAAAAAAACACCTGATGTCATAACAGAATGGATATAAACACCTGATGTCATAACAGGATGGATATAAACACCTGATGTCATAACAGAATGGATATAAACACCTGATGTCATAACAGAATGGATATAAACACATGATGTCATAACAGAATGGATATAAACACCTGATGTCATATCAGGATGGGTATAAACACCTGATGTCATATCAGGATGGGTATAAACACCTGATGTCATAACAGAATGGATATAAACACATGATGTCATAACAGGATGGGTATAAACACCTGATGTCATAACAGGATGGATATAAACACCTGATGTCATAACAGAATGGATATAAACACATGATGTCATAACAGGATGGATATAAACACCTGATGTCATAACAGAATGGATATAAACACATGATGTCATAACAGGATGGGTATAAACACATGATGTCATAACAGAATGGGTAATAAACACCTGATGTCATAACAGAATGGATATAAACACATGATGTCATAACAGAATGGATATAAACACATGATGTCATAACAGGATGGGTAATAAACACCTGATGTCATAACAGAATGGATATAAACACCTGATGTCATAACAGGATGGATATAAACACATGATGTCATAACAGAATGGGTATTAACACATGATGTCATAACAGAATAGATATAAACACCTGATGT
>NW_026999812.1:0-9643 GCF_036934945.1 Oncorhynchus masou masou
AAATGTCGTTCTCATATCCCAGATCTGTGTTTTTATTTCAATAAATATGAATACTGGAATACTCCTCCTCTTTCGCTCCTCAGTTGTTTTTTGTGTGTGTGTGTTTGTCCTACTGGGGTTTGAACTCCGGGTCGCTTGAGCACCACAAGCCTGTGTTAGCCCGCTTGGGAGCTAACGCAAGTCTTCAGGTCTCAGGTAAGGGAATTTGGTCGACCAAATCACCACCGTTATGTTTGTGTGTAGTATGTAGTGTGTGTTGTATGTAGTGTGTGTGTGTGTGTGTGTGTGTGTGTGTGTGTGTGTGAGTGTCTGGTATGTAGTGTGTGTGTGGGGGTATGTAGTGTGTGTGGCATGTAGTGTGTGTGTGAGTATGGCATGTAGTGTGTGTGTGTGTGTGTGTGTGTGTGTGTGTGTGTGATCGATTATGATTTTTCAACGCCGATATCGATTATTGGAGGACCAAAAAAAGGCGATACCGATTAATCGCCCGATTTTTTTACATTTTATATGTAATAATGACAATTGCAAGAATACTGAATGAACACTTATTTAAACTTAATATAATACAGCAATATTACAGCAAATTTAGCCTCAAATAAATAATGAAACGAGTTCAATTTAGTTCAAATAATGCAAAAACAAAGTGTTGGTGCAATATGTGCCATGTAAGAAAGCTAACGTTTCAGTTCCTTGCTCAGAACATGAGAACATATGAAAGCTGGTGGTTCCTTTTAACATGAGTCTTCAATATTCCCAGGTAAGAAGTTTTAGGTTGTAGTTATTATAGGAATTATAGGACCATTTCCCTCTATACCATTTGTATTTCATTAACCTTTGACTATTGGATGTTCTTATAGGCACTTTAGTATTGCCAGTGTAACAGTATAGCTTCCGTCCCTCTCCCGCCTCTACCTGGGCTCGAACCAGGAACACATCAACAACAGCCACCACATCGAAGCAGAGTTACCCATGCAGAGCAAGGGGAACAACCACCCCAAGGCTCAGAGCGAGTGGCGTCGGCCATCTGATATCTGGTCGAGCCTCTAGTGTGTGGGGTATGTAGTGTGTGTGGGGTATGTAGTGTGTGTGGGGTATGTAGTGTGTGTGGGGTATGTGAGTGTGTGTAGGTGTGTAGCGTGCGTGTGTATGTAGTGCGTGTGTGTGGTATGTAGTGCGTGTGTGTATGTTGTGTGTGTGTGGTGTGCGTATGTGTGCGTGTGTGGTATGTAGTGCGTGTGTGTGGTATGTAGTGCGTGTGTGGTATGTGTGTGTGTGTGGTATGTAGTGTGTGTATGGTGTGTGTGTGTGTGTGTGTGTATGTGCGTGTGTGTGTATGTGTGCGTGTGTGTGGTATGTAGTGCGTGTGTGTGGTATGTAGTGTGTGTGTGGTATGTAGTGCGTGTGTGTGTGTGTGTTATGTGTGTGTGTGCATGTAGTGTGTGTGTGGCATGTAGTGTGTGTGTGTGGTATGTAGTGTGTGTGTGGCATGTAGTGCGTGTGTGGTATGTAGTGTGTGTGTGGTGGTATGTAGTGTGTGTGTGTGTGTGGTATGTAGTGCGTGCGTGTGGTATGTAGTGCGTGTGTGTGTGGTATGTAGTGCGTGTGTGTGGTATGTAGTGCGTGTGTGTGGTATGTAGTGTGTGTGTGTGGTATGTAGTGTGTGTGTGTGGTATGTAGTGCGTGCGTGTGGTATGTAGTGCGTGCGTGTGGTATGTAGTGCGTGCGTGTGGTATATAGTGCGTGCGTGTGGTATGTAGTGCGTGCGTGTGTGTGGCGTATGTAGTGCGTGCGTGTGTGTGGTATGTAGTGCGTGCGTGTGGTATGTAGTAGTGTGTGTCGTGGTGTAGTGTGTGCGTGTGGTATGTAGTGCGTGTGTGTGTGTGTATGTAGTGCGTGCGTGTGGTATGTAGTGCTGTGTGTGTGTGTATGTAGTGTGTGTGTGTGGTATGTAGTGTGTGCGTGTGGTATGTAGTGTGTGCGTGTGGTATGTAGTGCGTGCGTGTGGTATGTAGTGCGTGCGTGTGGTATGTAGTGCGTGCGTGTGGTATGTAGTGCGTGCGTGTGGTATGTAGTGCGTGCGTGTGGTATGTAGTGCGTGCGTGTGGTATATAGTGCGTGCGTGTGGTATATAGTGTGTGCGTGTGGTATGTAGTGCGTGCGGTATGTAGTGCGTGCGTGTGGTATGTAGTGCGTGCGTGTGGTATGTAGTGCGTGTGTGTGGTATGTAGTGCGTGCGTGTGGTATGTAGTGCGTGTGTGTGGTATGTAGTGCGTGCGTGTGGTATGTAGTGCGTGTGTGTGTGGTATGTGGTGCGTGTGATGTGTGCGTGCGTGTGTGTGTGTGGTATGTAGTGTGTGTGTGGTATGTAGTGCGTGTGTGTGGTATGTAGTGCGTGTGTGTGGTATGTAGTGCGTGTGTGTGGTATGTAGTGCGTGTGTGTGGTATGTAGTGCGTGTGTGGGGTATGTAGTGTGTGTGTGGTATGTAGTGCGTGTGTGTGTGTGTGGTATGTAGTGTGTGTGTGTGGCATGTAGTGTGTGTGTGGCATGTAGTGTGTGTGTGTGGTATGTAGTGTGTGTGTGGCATGTAGTGCGTGTGTGGTATGTAGTGTGTGCGTGTGGTATGTAGTGTGTGTGTGTGTGTGGTATGTAGTGTGTGTGTGGTATGTAGTGCGTGTGTGTGTGTGGTATGTAGTGCGTGCGTGTGGTATGTAGTGCGTGTGTGTGGTATGTAGTGTGTGTGTGTGGTATGTAGTGTGTGTGTGTGGTATGTAGTGCGTGCGTGTGGTATGTAGTGCGTGCGTGTGGTATGTAGTGCGTGTGTGTGGTATGTAGTGCGTGCGTGTGGTATGTAGTGCGTGCGTGTGGTATGTAGTGCGTGCGTGTGGTATATAGTGCGTGCGTGTGGTATGTAGTGTGTGCGTGTGGTATGTAGTGTGTGCGTGTGGTATGTAGTGCGTGCGTATGTAGTGCGTGTGTGTGGTATGTAGTGCGTGTGTGTGGTATGTAGTGCGTGTGTAGTGGTATGTAGTGTGTGTGTGGTATGTAGTGCTGTGTGTGTGTGGTATGTAGTGCGTGTGTGTGGTATGTAGTGCGGTGTGTGTGGTATGTAGTGCGTGTGTGTGGTATGTAGTGCGTGTGTGGAGTAGTGCGTGCGTGTGGTATGTAGTGCGTGTGTGTGGTATGTAGTGTGTGTGTGTGGTATGTAGTGCGTGCTGTGTGGTATGTAGTGCGTGTGTGTGGTATGTAGTGCGTGTGTGGTATGTAGTGCGTGTGTGTGGTATGTAGTGTGTGTGTGGTGGTATGTAGTGCGTGTGTGTGGTATGTAGTGCGTGTGTGTGTGGTATGTAGTGCGTGTGTGTGGTATGTAGTGCGTGTGTGTGGTATGTAGTGCGTGTGTGTGGTATGTAGTGCGTGCGTGTGGTATGTAGTGCGTGCGTGTGGTATGTAGTGCGTCGTGTGGTGTGTAGTGCGTGCGTGTGGTATGTAGTGCGTGTGTGGTATGTAGTGCTGTGTGGTATGTAGCGTGTGTGTGTGGTATGTAGTGCGTGCGTGTGGTATGTAGTGCGTGTAGTGTGCGTGTATGTAGTGTGTGTGTGTGGTATGTAGTGTGTGTGTGTGGTATGTAGTGCGTGTGTGTATGTATGCGTATGTGGTATGTAGTGCGTGTGTGTGTGTATGTAGTGCGTGCGTGTGGTATGTAGTGCGTGCGTGTGGTATGTAGTGCGTGTGTGTGGTATGTAGTGCGTGCGTGTGGTATGTAGTAGTGTGCGTGTGTGTATGTAGTGCGTGCGTGTGTGTATGTAGTGCGTGCGTGTGGTATGTGAGTGCGTGCGTGTGGTATGTAGTGCTGTGCGTGTGGTATGTAGTGCGTGTGTGTGGTATGTAGTGCGTGCGTGTGGTATGTAGTGCGTGTGTGTGTGTGGTATGTAGTGCGTGCGTGTGGTATGTAGTGCGTGTGTGGTATGTAGTGCAGTGTGTGTGTGTGGTATGTAGTGTGTGTGTGTGGTATGTAGTGCGTGTGTGTGTGTATGTAGTGCGTGTGTGTGGTATGTAGTGCGTGTGTGTGGTATGTAGTGCGTGTGTGTGGTATGTAGTGCGTGCGTGTGGTATGTAGTGCGTGCGTGTGGTATGTAGTGCGTGCGTGTGGTATGTAGTGCGTGGTGTGGGGCGTGTGGTGGTGGGCATGTAGTGCGTGCGTGTGGTATGTAGTGCGTGTGTGTGGTATGTAGTGCGTGCGTGTGGTATGTAGTGCGTGTGTGTGTGTGGTATGTAGTGCGTGCGGGGTATGTAGTGCGTGTGTGGGTATGTAGTGCGTGTGTGTGGGGTATGTAGTGCGTGCGTGTGGTATGTAGTGCGTGTGTGTGGTATGTAGTGCGTGTGTGGTATGTAGTGCGGCGTGTGGTATGTAGTGTGTGCGTGTGGTATGTAGTGCGTGCGTGTGGCATGTAGTGTGCGTGTGGCATGTAGTGCGTGTGGTATGTGAGTGCGTGCGTGTGGTATGTGGTGCGTGCGTGTGGTATGTAGTGCGTGCGTGTGGTATGTAGTGCGTGCGTGTGGTATGTAGTGCGTGTGTGTGGGGTATGTAGTGCGTGCGTGTGTATGTAGTGCGTGCGTGTGGTATGTAGTGCGTGTGTGTGATGTAGTGCGTGTGTGTGGTATGTAGTGCGTGCGGTGGTATGTAGTGCGTGCGTGTGGTATGTAGTCGTGTGTGTGGTATGTAGTGCGCACGTGGTATGTAGTGCGCGTGGCATGTAGTGCGTGCGCGTGGCATGTAGTGCGTGCGTGGTATGTAGCGCGTGCGTGTGTATACGCGTGCGTGCGGTATGTAGTGTGTGCGTGTGGCATGTAGTGCGTGCGGTGTATAGTGCGTGCGTGCGGTACGTGCGTGCGGTGGTATGTAGTGCGTGTGTGCGGTATGTAGTGCGTGTGCGGGTGATGTAGCGCGTGCGCGGGTATGTAGTGCGTGCGTGTGGTATGTAGTGCGTGTGTGTGTGTGGTACGTAGTGCGTGCGTCGTGGTATGTAGCGTGCGTGTGTGTGGTGCGTGTGTGTGGTATGGTAGTGCGTGCGTGTGGTATGTAGTGCGTGTGTGTGGTATGTAGTGCGTGTGTGGGTGTGCAGTGTTGTTTATGTGATGTGTGTGTGTGTGTAGTGTGTGTGTGGCATGTAGTGCGTGTGTGTGGCATGTAGTGCGTGTGTGTGGCATGTAGTGCGTGTGTGTGGTATGTAGTGCGTGTGTGGTGGTATGTAGTGCGTGTGTGGGGCATGTAGTGCGTGTGTGTGGTGTGGCATGTGTGTGTGTGTGTGGCATGTAGTGTGTGTGTGTGGCATGTAGTGTGTGTGTGTGGCATGTAGTGTGCGTGTGTGGCATGTAGTGTGTGTGTGTGGCATGTGGTGTGTGTGTGGCATGTAGTGTGTGTGTGGGGTATGTAGTGTTTGTTTGGATGTATGTGGTGTGTGTGTGTGTGTGTGTGTGTGTGTGTGTGTGTGTGTGTGTGTGTGGCATGTAGTGCGTGTGTGTGGCATGTAGTGCGTGTGTGTGGCATGTAGTGTGTGTGTGTGGCATGTAGTGTGTGTGTGTGGCATGTAGTGCGTGTGTGTGTGGCATGTAGTGTGTGTGTGTGGCATGTAGTGTGTGTGTGGCATGTAGTGTGTGTGTGGGGTATGTAGTGTTTGTTTGCATGTGTGTGTGTGTGTGTGTGTGTGTGTGTGTGTGTGTGTGTGGTATGTAGTGCGTGTGTGTGGCATGTAGTGTGCGTGTGTATGCGTGCGTGGTGGTATGTAGTGCGTGCGCGTGGTATGTAGTGCGTGCGTGTGGTATGTAGTGCGTGCGTGTGGTATGTAGTGCGTGCGTGTGGTATGTAGTGCGTGCGTGTGGTGTATATAGTGCGTGCGTGTGGTATGTAGTGCGTGTGTGTGGTATGTAGTGCGTGTGTGGGGTATGTAGTGTGTGTGTGGTATGTAGTGTGTGTGTGTGTGTGTGGTATATAGTGTGTGTGTGGTATGTAGTGCGTGTGTGTGGTATGTAGTGCGTGTGTGGTATGTAGTGTGTGTGTGGTATGTAGTGCGTGTGTGTGGTATGTAGTGCGTGTGTGTGGTATGTAGTGCGTGTGTGTGGTATGTAGTGCGTGCGTGTGGTAGTGTAGTGCGCGGTGTGGTATGTAGTGCGTGCGTGTGGTATGTAGTGCGTGCGTGTGGTATGTAGTGCGTGCGTGTGGTATGTAAGCGCGTGTGTGGTATGTGTGTGTGTGTGGTATGTAGTGCGTGTGTGTGTGGTATGTAGTGCGCGTGTGTGTGTGGTATATGTAGTGTGCGGTATGTAGTGCGTGTGTGGTATGTAGTGTGTGTGTGGTATGTAGTACGTGTGTGTGTGTGGGGTATGTAGTGTGTGTGGTATGTAGTGCGTGCGTGTGGTATGTAGTGCGTGTGTGGGGTATGTAGTGTGTGTGGTATGTAGTGTAGTGTGGTATGTAGTGTGTGTGTGGTATGTAGTGCGTGTGTGGTATGTAGTGCGTGCGTGTGGTATGTAGTGCGTGCGTGGTATGTGGTACGTGCGTGGTATGCAGTGCGTGCGTGTGCATGTAGTGCGTGCGTGGTGGTATGCAGTGCGTGCGTGTGGTATGCAGTGCGTGCGTGTGGTATGCGTGAGTGCGTGCGTGTGGTATGTAGTGCGTCGTGTGGTATGTAGTGCGTGTGTGTGTGGGGCATGTAGTGCGTGTGTGGTATGTAGTGCGTGTGTGTGGTATGTAGTGCGTGTGTGTGTGGTATGTAGTGCGTGTGTGTGGTATGTAGTGCGTGTGTGTGGTATGTAGTGCGTGTGTGTGTGTGGCATGTAGTGTCGTGTGTGTGTGGGTATGTAGTGCGTGTGTGTGTGTGGTATGTAGTGCTGTGTGTGTGGTATGTGGTGCGTGTGTGGGGTGTATGTAGTGCGTGTGTGGGGTATGTAGTGCGTGTGTGGGGTATGTAGTGCGTGTGTGGGGTATGTAGTGCGTGTGTGGGGTATGTAGTGTGTGTGTGGGGTATGTAAGTACGTGTGTGTGTGTGGCAGTGCGCGTGTGTGGGGCATGTAGTGCGTGTGTGTGGCATGTAGTGCGTGTGTGTGGTATGTAGTGCGTGTGTGTGGCATGTAGTGCGTGTGTGTGGTATGTCAGTGCGTGGGGGTATGTGGTGCGTGTGTGGGTATGTAGTGTGTGTGTGGTATGTAGTGCGTGTGTGGTATGCTAGTGCGTGTGTGTGGTGATGTAGTTGCGTGTGTGTGGTATGTAGTGTGTGTGTGGTATGTATGTGTGTGTGCTGTGTCGTGTGGTATGTGAGTGTGTGCGTGTGGTATGTAGTGCGTGGTGGTATGTAGTGTGTGCGTGTGTGGTATGTAGTGCGTGTGTGATGTGGTATGTAGTGCGTGCGTGTGGTATGCTAGTGTCGTGTATGTGGTATGTAGTGTGTCGTGTGTAGTATGTAGTGCGTGCGTGTGGTATGTAGTGCGTGTGTATGGTATGTAGTGCGTGCGTGTGAGTATATAATTGCGTGCGTGTGGTATCTTAATGGTGTATTGTGGTAATATGTAGTGTAGTAGTGCGTATGTTAGTCTGTGTGTGTGGTATGTAGTGCGTGTGTGTGTGTATGTAGATGCGTTGATGTGTAGTATACAGTACGTGTGTGTGAGTATGTAGTCGTGTGTGTGATATAGTACGATGTGTGTATGTATGCCTGCGTGTGTGTATAGTTACGTGACGTGCATATGTATGTACATCGTGTGTGTGGTATGTAATGCGTGTGTGTGTGTGTGTGTATGTAGTGCGTGTGTGTGTTATGTTATATGTGATGGTGTGTGTGTGCGTATGTGTAGTGTGTGTGTGTCATGTGAGTACTGTGTGTGTGGTATATAGTGCGTGTTGTAGGTATGTAGATAGCGTGTGCGTAGGAGTATGTAGATGTGCGTGTGTAAGAATATGTGTAGTGCGTGTGTAGGGAGTATGTGATGTGTGTGTAGGGTATGAGTGCATGCTGGTGTGTGTGTGCGTGTGTGGGTGTGTAGTGGTGTGTGGTATGTGATGTGTGTGTAGGTATCAGTGGTGTGTAGAGTATGTGTGTGTGACATGTGGTATGTGTGTGTATGGCGTGTAATGTGTAGTGTGTGTGTGTAGTATGTAGTGTGGTGGTATGGTGGTATGTTTAGTGTGTACATGTGTAGTGTGTGTGTATGTGTGCGTGTGTGTGTGTCTGTGTGCGTGTGTGTGTGTATGTCGTGTGTTGTGGTGGTATGTAGTGCTGAGTCAGTAGCTAGTCGTGTAATATATGGTGCTGTGTGTAGGTATGTGGTGTCGTGTGTGTGGCTATGTAGCGTGTCGTGTGTGGCAGTATGTATGTGTGTGTAATGGCATGTAGTGTGTGTGTGTGTATGTGGTATGTAGGTATGTATGTGGTGTATGTAGTGCGTGTATGTGGCATGTAGTGTGTGTGTGTGTGTATGTGTGCGTGTGTGTGTGTGGTATGTGTGTGTGTGTGTGGTGTGTCGTGCGTGTGTGTGTGTGTGTAGTGTAGTATGTAGTGTGGTATGCTTAGTATGTGTGTGATGTGGTGGTATGTAGTGTGTGTGTGTGGTATGTAGTCGTGCGTGTGGTATGTAGTGCGTGCGTGTGGTATGTAGTGCGTGCGTGTGGTATGTAGTGCGTGCGTGTGGTATGTAGTGCGTGTGTGTGGTATATAGTCGTGCGTGTGGTATATAGTGTGTGCGTGTGGTATGTAGTCGTGCGGTATGTAGTGCGTACGTGGTATGGTGCGTGCGTGTGGTATGTAGTGCGTGTGTGTGTGTGGTATGTAGTGCGTGCGTGTGGTATGTAGTGCGTGCGTGTGGTATGTAGTGCGTGCGTGGCTGTTGCATGTAGTGTGCGTGTGGGTATGTAGTGCGTGTGGTGGTATGTAGTGCGTGTGTGGGGTATGTGTAGTGCGTGTGTGGGGTATGTAGTGCGTGTGTGGGGTATGTAGTGCGTGTGTGGGGTATGTAGTGTTTGTTTGGTATGTAGTGTGTGTGTGTGGCATGTAGTGTGTGTGTGTGGCATGTAGTGCGTGTGTGTGGCATGTAGTGTGTGTGGCATGTAGTGTGTGTGTGTGGCATGTAGTGTGTGTGTGTGTGGTATGTAGTGCGTGTGTGTGGTATGTAGTGCGTGTGTGGGGTATGTAGTGCGTGTGTGGGGCATGTAGTGCGTGTGTGGGGCATGTAGTGTGTGTGTGTGTGTGTGGCATGTAGTGTGTGTGTGTGGCATGTAGTGTGTGTGTGTGTGTGTGGCATGTAGTGTGTGTGTGTGGCATGTAGTGTGTGTGTGTGGCATGTAGTGTGTGTGTGTGGCATGTAGTGTGTGTGTGTGGCATGTAGTGTGTGTGTGGCATGTAGTGTGTGTGTGTGGTATGTAGTGCGTGTGTGTGGTATGTAGTGCGTGTGTGGGGTATGTAGTGTGTGTGTGGTATGTAGTGCGTGTGTGGGGTATGTAGTGTGTGTGTGGTATGTAGTGCGTGTGTGTGTGTGTGGTATGTAGTGTGTGTGTGGTAGCATGTAGTGTGTGTGTGTGGCATGTAGTGTGTGTGTGTGGCATGTAGTGTGTGTGTGTGGCATGTAGTGTGTGTGTGTGGCATGTAGTGCGTGTGT
>NW_026999813.1:0-9642 GCF_036934945.1 Oncorhynchus masou masou
TATATCCATATTCATCGTGTTGCCGGTTTTCAGGTGCTCACATTGTATTTCCCCATGTTCTGCATTGGGATTGATGCTGAAATGATGTGTGCCTGTGTTGTGTTCTCCCCCTGCAGCCCAGCAGACCGTCACGGCCCCCATTACGACACAGCCCGTCTTCAAACTGGTGGAGGATATTGATGCTCTGAGAGAAGCCCTCAGCTGCACTGATCTGCAGGTATGGTGGTCCACGTGGATCATTTAGCCCTACTATATACACAACTTCTAATGTTGTGTTGCCTATCATTCATCTAACGGTTTAATATAAGCCACTGTTGCAAACAGCCCTTTGTTATTTCCCATGACGCATTGATGTAGTTGTTTCATTTTGTTGAGTTATGTTGCAGTAATGTCTAACCACACTGGGGTGTTGTAGTTTTTATTAAATGTAATATATTGGAGCACTTACGGTAGGTTTGACATTACAGAAAATACAAAGGTATTCAAACACACCCTAGGCCTGGTATGTAACGGTTTTCTTGCGGTGAAGGAGAGGCGGACCAAAACGCAGCGTGGTTATATTGATTCATGTTTAATAAAAAAAGATAAACACGAACACTACAAAACAATAAACGTGAGAAAACCTAAACAACCGATCTGGTGAAAACAAACACAGAGACAGGAACAATCACCCACAAACACACAGTGAAACCCAGGCTACCTAAGTATGATTCTCAATCAGAGACAACTAATGACACCTGCCTCTGATTGAGAACCATACTAGGCAGAAACATAGAAATACCCAAATCATAGAAAAACAAACATAGACTGCCCACCCCAACTCACACCCTGACCATACTAGTGACAAAACAAAGGAAATAAAGGTCAGAACGTGACATGGTACCTGACCTGACAGTCTCGCTGAACAAAAAGGTCATCCACACGTTGCCAGAGGTGGAAGAAGTATCCAACTGTCATACTTGAGTAAAAGTAAAGATACCTTAATAGAAAATGACTCAAGTGAAAGTGAGTCACTGAGCAAAACACTACTTGAGTGAAAGTCTAAATGTATTTGGTTTCAAATGTACCGAAGTATCAAAAGTAAATGTAATTGCTCAAATATACTGAAGTATCAAAGTAAAAGTCTAAACAATTTCACATTCCTTGTATTAAGCAAACCAGATTTTTCTCGTTTTTATTTATTTACCGGCAGCCAACACTCAGACATAATTTACAAACTAAGCATTTGTGTTTAGTGAGTCCTCCAGATCAGAGGCAGTAGGGATGACCAGGGATATTCTCTTGATAGGTGCGTGAATTGGACCATTTTCCTGTCTTGCTAAGCATTCAAAATGTAACGAGTACTTTTGGGTGTCGGGGAAAATGTTTGGAGTAAAAAGTCATTTTCTTTAACTGCATATATACACGGTGTACATAACATTAGGAGCATGTGCGCTATCCACAGCATAGACTGACTCAAATCAGATTTATTTACAAAGCCCTTTTACATCAGCAGATGTCTCAAAGTGCTTATACAGAAACCCATCTTAAAACCCCAAACAGAAAGCAATGCAGATGTAGAAGCATACTGGCTAGGAAAAACTCCCTAGGAAGGCAGGAACCTAGGAAGAAAGCCAGAGAGGCACCAGGCTCTAAAAGGTGGCCAGTCCTCTTCTGGCTGTGCCAGGTAGAGATTATAAGAGTACATGGCCAAGATGTTCAAGCGTTCATAGATAATCAAGGTGGTTATAGAGGGTGCAACAGGTCAGTACATCAGGAGTAAATGTCAGTTGAGTTTTCATAGCTGACCAGGGGAATCCAGGTGAAAGCTATGATCCCTTATTGATGTCACATGTTAAAGAAGGATTTTTAAGCCTTGAGACAATTGAGACATGGATTGTGTATTTGTGCCATTCAGTGGGGGAAAGTGCAAGACAAAAGATTTAAGTGCCTTTGAACTGGGTATGGTAGTAGATGCCAGGCACACCGGTTTGTGTGCGTCAAGAACTGCAACGCTGTTGGGTTTTACACGCTCAACAGTTTCCCGAGTGTATCAAGAATGATCCACCACCGACAGCACATCCAGCCAACTTGACACAACCGTGGGAAGCATTGGAGTCAACATGGGCCAGCATTCCTGTGGAAGGCTTTCGACTCCTTGTAGAGTCCATGCCTCAATGAATTGAGTCTGTTCTGAGTGCAAAAGGGGGCTGCAACTCAATATTAGAAATACTGGTGCCGGTAGTCTCTCTGAGCTGAGTATGTGTCGTCTACCTTTCACCCTGTCTGTCTAGGAGCTGGAGACACGGCTGGCCTCTCAGAAGGCCACCAGGGAGCAACTGCACACCCAGATAACCCAGTGTGAGGAGCTGATCAGAAAGAGCATGGAGACCCTGGCTACCCTTGAGTTCCAGTACGCCCAACTCAAGTTCAGCGCCGGACCCGCTTCCGACAGGTACAGTCGAGCCACAGCAGAAAAAAATACTTCTGTATCATCCATAGAAATAGAGGAGAAGATCTGAAGGTCCTTCAGATCTCAGGCCTCAGACCTTCCTCTCCAATGGGTTTTGCAAAAGGAGGCGAGGAGAGGGCATGTGAGGAATCGAGGAAACACAATTGAGATTCACCCTCTGTGTTTTTCTCAAGGTTTGAGCAGCTGAAGGAGGAAATGCAGGTGGAGCTTGAGCAGGAAGAGGATCGTTGCAGCCAATGGGAAGCCAAGCTGGGCAAGGCCCAATCTGTGCTGTATGGCGTGGAGCAGGGTGTCAACAACCTGTTCTTCAGGATTAGCTGTGTGCATGTCATGGTAGTCATTTTAGATGGACAGCTCAGTCTCATCTGGCCCTTTCGTGGTCACCAAGAAAAACATTCCCCTGGTCACCTATCAGCCAGAAAATGTTTTTGGGCATTCCTCAAGGCTCTGTAGCCCTTGGTGATGTTATTCAGGAATAGAGAGGATTCTAAAGCAAAAGTTTTTTATCTTGCTTTAGGACTCTCCCAGGGAGTTGGGGGATTTGGATGCCACCGAGAAGCTGAGGGAAATCGGTGTCCGTCTGCTCACACTGCAGACCACCGCTTCAGAGAAGACTGAGGAAAATACTGCTGACCATGAGAAGGTGACACTGGTTTAATTTCCTTCCTTAGCTCTGATTGTCCTCCCCTAGCTCTCATCTCTGTCTATCTCTTCTCTGAGTCCGAGTCTCTCAACTCTCCCCTCAAAGCTCGAGTTCTCACTTTTTCTTTCTGGTCTCACCTCAGATACTGTGGTCTCAGTTCAATCTCATCCCTTATCTGTCTCCCATGTGATCTCACCCTTCTCCCCTCTGGTCTCACCCCTCTCCCCAGTGGTCTCACCCTCTGGTCTCTCCCCTCTGGTCTCACCTCTTTGGTCTCACCCCTCTCCCCTCTGGTCTCACCCCTCTCCCCAGTGGTCTCACCCTTCTCCCCTCTGGTCTCACCTCTTTGGTCTCACCCCTCTCCCCTCTGGTCTCACCCCTCTCCCCAGTGGTCTCACCCTTCTCCCCTCTGGCTTCACCTCTTTGGTCTCACCCCTCTCCCCTGTGGTCTCACCCCTTTCCCCTCTGTTCTTACCCCCTGTGGTCTCACCCCCTCTCCCCTGTGGTCTCACCATTCTCCCCTGTGGTCTCACCCCTTTCCCCTCTGTTCTTACCCCTGTGGTCTCACCCCTCTCCCCTGTGGTCTCACCCCTCTCCCCTGTGGTCTCACCCTCTCTCCCCTGTGGTCTCACCCCTCTCCCCTGTGGTCTCACCCCTCACCCATGTGGTCTCACCCCTTTCCCCTCTGTTCTTACCCCTGTGGTCTCACCCCTCTCCCCTGTGGTCTCACCATTCTCCCCTGTGGTCTCACCCCTTTCCCCTCTGTTCTTACCCCTGTGGTCTCACTCCTCTGGTCTCACCCCTCTCCCCTGTGGTCTCACCCTTCTCCCCTGTGGTCTCAACCCTCTCCCCTGTGGTCTCACCCCTCTCCCCTCTGGTCTCACCCCTCTCCCCTGTGGTCTCTCCCCTGTGGTCTCTCCCCTGGTCTCACCCCCTGGTCTCACCCCCTGGTCTCTCCCTCTGGTCTCTCCCTCTGGTCTCACCCCTCTGGTCTCACCCCTCTGGTCTCACCCCTCTGGTCTCTCCCTCTGGTCTCTCCCCTCTGGTCTCCCCCCTGGTCTCACCCCCTGGTCTCCCCCTCTGGTCTCACCCCTGGTCTCACCCCCTTGTCTCACCCTCTGGTCTCACCCCCTGGTCTCCCCTCTGGTCTCACCCTCTGGTCTCTCCCCTCTGGTCTCACCTCTTGGTCTCACCCTCTCCCCTCTGGTCTCACCCCTCTCCCCAGTGGTCTCACCTTCTCCCTCTGGTCTCTCCCTCTGGTCTCACCCCCCCTGGTCTCTCCCTCTGGTCTCACCCCTCTGGTCTCACCCCCCTGGTCTCACCCCTCTGGTCTCTCCCCTCTGTCTCACCCCCTCTGGTCTCACCCCTCTGGTCTCACCCCTCTGGTCTCACCCCTCTGGTCTCTCCCCTCTGGTCTCACCTCTTTGGTCTCACCCCTCTCCCCTCTGGTCTCACCCCTCTCCCCAGTGGTCTCACCCTTCTCCCTCTGGTCTCTCCCCTCTGGTCTCAACCCCTGGTCTCTCCCCTCTTGTCTCACCCCTCTGGTCTCACCTCCCTGGTCTCTCCTCTCTGGTCTCTCCTCTCTGGTCTCTCCCCCCTGGTCTCTCCCCCTCTGGTCTCTCCCCTCTGGTCTCTCCCCTCTGGTCTCTCCCCTCTGGTCTCTCCTCTTTGGTCTCTCCCTCTGGTCTCACCCCTCTCCCCAGTGGTCTCACCCTTCTCCCCTCTGGTCTCTCCCCTCTGGTCTCTCCCCTCTGGTCTCTCCCCTCTGGTCTCACCCTTCTGGTCTCTCCCCTCTGGTCTTTCCCCTCTGGTCTCACCCCTCTGGTCTCTCCCCTCTGGTCTCTCCCCCTCTGGTCTCTCCCCTCTGGTCTCAAACCCCTGGTCTCTCCCCTCTTGTCTCACCCCTCTGGTCTCACCCCCCTGGTCTCTCCCCTCTGGTCTCTCCCCTCTGGTCTCTCCCCTCTGGTCTCACCCCTCTGGTCTCACCGCCTGGTCTCTCCCTCTGGTCTCACCCCTCTGGTCTCATCCCTCTCACCTCAGGTGTGGAGCTTCCTGGAGCAGAGCATGATGATGGAGCCCAGAAACTTCAAAAGGGCCAGCAGCCCAGTGTACAACAGCGTCTCAGAAGGTATGTTTTTTTCTTGGATGTATTGTTCTGCATGGCTTTAAGTCTATTGTAAACAACAGCTTATTAACAGCTGGTATCCATTCCTGCATGTCTGCATAATGGCTGTTTAGTGCTTTGCTAATAGTGTTTTCTGGTTTGTTGTGTCTAATAGCTCCTCTATCACCTGCTCCCTTCTTCTGTCTCAGACACGTTCCAGTTCCGCAGTCTGGAGGAGGACTGCGCCCTGTCCCGCGAGGAGATCAAGCGTCGCAGTCTCCATCTGATCGAGGCCCACCAACCCAAGAAAGCCCCGAGGGGCACCAAGAAGAGCTAGAGGCATGTTTCAGAGAGAAGGACCAGACAGCCTGACAGCTGTGGCCCTCTACATCCTACAGGGAGTAAGGCTGAGGAATAATAAACAGACTCATAGTTTGGTTTTATGACTTTCTTTGTTGTCTACTTCATACCTGAGTTTCTTACTGCTATGTTAAGGATCAGGGAGATTAGAGTAAGGTCTAGTTAATACAAAGTTATGTTTTTACAATCTCTCCGCCCTCTCTGCAATTAGGTAACACTTACAAACTTTGACACAGCAATTCATAAAATACATAATCTGGGATATATTCAAACCGTGGAAAAACAGTGCGCTGGAGTGTGATAGTGTGAGATTGCACCTCTCATAAACCATTGGGTGGTGGCACTAAGCAGAACATTCTGAAATGTTGAGTGTGTAAGACGGAGAGGGGGATATGGAACCGTGGTTGAATATGAAAGAATCTGGTGATGAGATGAACTAGTAGGGGAGTTGAAAGAAGAGTACGGGAGGGGCAGTGGTCATCTTGCTTAATGGCTCGGTTTGATATTCCCATTGTTTTTAAGGCTATAAACATACAGAACTAATGATTCCCCCTCAGGAATAAAACACACAATACAAACAGAACTTTGATTAGATAGACAGTTATTTAGGTGAAATTGGATCAGAGAGATGGAGACATGGATTGGTATGTGACTGAGGGGTCAATATAATATAATACTGTAATTGGGTCATGCATGGAGTAGATCAATGTGAAACATAGAGTCCGAAACTGGTTGAGGCAGGTGATACAGCGACTAGGGAGCTTCTATATCTGGAAATAACCAAACTAAGGCTGCATCCCAAATGGCGCACCCTATTCTCTTTATAGTGCACTACAGTTGAAGTCAGAAGTTTACATACACCTTAGCCAAATACATTTAAGCTCAGTTTCTCACAATTCTTGATTCAATCCTAGTAAAAATGCCCTGCCTTAGGTCAGTTAGGATCACCACTTTATTATAAGAATGTGAAATGTCAGAATATAATGTGTGTGTGTGTGCGTGTGCGTGTGCGCGTGCGTGTGTGTGTATACTGTATATATAAACTCAGCAAAAAAGAAACGTCCTCTCACTGTCAACTGCGTTTATTTTCAGCAAACTTAAAGTGTGTAAGTATATGTATGAAAATAACAAGATTCAACAACTGAGACATAAACTGAACAAGTTCCACAGACATGTGACTAACAGAAATGGAATAATGTGTCCTTGAACAAAGGGAGGGTCAAAATCAAAAGTAACAGTCAGAATCTGGTGTGGCCACCAGCTGCATTAAGTACTGCAGTGCGCCTCCTCCTCATGGACTGCACCAGATTTGCCCGTTCTTGCTGTGAGATGTTACCCCACTTTTCCACCAAGGCACCTGCAAGTTTCCGGAAACGTCTGGGGGGAATGGCCCTAGCCCTCCCCCTCACCCACTGATCCAACAGGTCCCAGACATGCTCAATGGGATTGAGATCCGGGCTCTTCGCTGGCCATGGCAGAACACTGACATTCCTGTTTTGCAGGAAATCACGCACAGAACAAACAGTGTGTGCTTCCCCCTCTCCCCGCCCCCTCTTTTTACGCTGCTGCTACTCTCTGTTTATCATATATGAACAGTCACTTTAACTATACATTCATGTACATACCACCTCAATTGGGATGACCAACCAGTGCTCCCGCACATTGGCTAACCGGGCTATCTGCATTGTGTCCCACCACCCGCCTCTTTTACGCTACTGCTACTCTCTGTTCATCATATATGCATAGTCACTTTAACCATATCTACATGTACATACTACCTAAATCAGCCTGACTAACCAGTGTTTGTATGTAGCCTCGCTACTGTATATAGCCTCACTACTGTATATAGCCTGTCTTTTTACTGTTGTTTTATTTCTTTACTTACCTATTGTTCACCTGCTCATACCTTCTCCAACCTATCTCCCTACTGATTCTGCCTTCCTTTGACTCTCTATATCCCCTATCCTCCAGGCCGGCTCGGTCCTCCTCCCGCTCCGTGGCTCGACGACTCACTGCGAGCTCACAGAACAGTGCTCCCGGGCAGCCGAGCGGAAATGGAGGAAAACTCGCCTCCCTGCGGACCTGGCATCCTTTCCTCCCTCCTCTCTACATTTTCCTCCTCTGTCTCTGCTGCTAAAGCCCACTTTCTTCCACTCTAAATTCCAAGCATCTGCCTCTAACCCTAGGAAGCTCTTTGCCACCTTCTCCTCCCTCCTGAATCCTCCTCCCCCTCCCCCTCCTCCCTCTCTGCAGATGACTTCGTCAACCATTTTGAAAAAGAAGGTCGTGACATCCGATCCTCGTTGCTAAGTCAAACGACACCGCTGGTTCTGCTCCACACTGCCTACCCTGTGCTCTGACCTCTTTCTCTCCTCTCTCTCCAGATGAAATCTCGCTTCTTGTGACGGCCGGCCGCCCAGCAACCTGCCCGCTTGACCCTATCCCCTCCTCTCTTCTCCAGACCATTTCCGGAGACCTTCTCCTTACCTCACCTCGCTCATCAACTCATCCCTGACCACTGGCTACGTCCCTTCCGTCTTCAAAGAGGGCGCGAGAGTTGCACCCCATCTGAAAAAACCTACACTCGATCCCTCCGATGTCAACAACTACAGACCAGTATCCCTTCTTTCTTTTCTCTCCAAAACTCTTGAACGTGCCGTCCTTGGCCCAGCTCTCCCGCTATCTCTCTCAGAATGACCTTCTTGATCCAAATCAGTCAGGTTTCAAGACTAGTCATTCAACTGAGACTGCTCTTCTCTGTATCACGGAGGCGCTCCGCACTGCTAAAGCTAACTCTCTCTCCTCTGCTCTCATCCTTCTAGACCTATCGGCTGCCTTCGACACTGTGAACCATCAGATCCTCCTCTCCACCCTCTCCGAGTTGGGCATCTCCGGCGCGGCCCACGCTTGGATTGCGTCCTACCTGACAGGTCGCTCCTACCAGGTGGCGTGGCGAGAATCTGTCTCCCTACGCCACGCGCTCTCACCACTGGTGTCCCCCAGGGCTCTGTTCTAGGCCCTCTCCTATTCTCGCTATACACCAAGTCACTTGGCTCTGTCATAACCTCACATGGTCTCTCCTATCATTGCTATGCAGACGACACACAATTAATCTTCTCCTTTCCCCTTCTGATGACCAGGTGGCGAATCGCATCTCTGCATGTCTGGCAGACATATCAGTGTGGATGGCGGATCACCACCTCAAGCTGAACCTCGGCAAGGCAGACTGCTCTTCCTCCCCGGGAAGGACTGCCCGTTCCATGATCTCGCCATCACGGTTGACAACTCCATTGTTTCCTCCTCCCAGAGCGCTAAGAACCTTGGCGTGATCCTGGACAACACCCTGTCGTTCTCAACTAACATCAAGGCGGTGGCCCGTTCCTGTGGGTTCATGCTCTACAACATCATGAAATACGACCCTGCCTCACACAGGAAGCGGCGCAGGTCCTAATCCAGGGACTTGTCATCTCCCGTCTGGATTACTGCAACTCGCTGTTGGCTGGGCTCCTGCCTGTGCCATTAAACCCCTACAACTCATCCAGAACGCCGCAGCCCCGTCTGTGTTCAACCTTCCCAAGTTCTCTCACGTCACCCCGCTCCTCCGCTCTCTCCACTGGCTTCCAGTTGAAGCTCGCATCCGCTACAAGACCATGGTGCTTGCCTACGGAGCTGTGAGGGAACGGCACCGCCCAGTACCTCCAGGCTCTGATCAGGCCCTACACCCAAACAAGGGCACTGCGTTCATCCACCTCTGGCCTGCTCGCCTCCCTACCACTGAGGATACAGTTCCGCTCAGCCCAGTCAAAACTGTTCGCTGCTCTGGCCCCCCAATGGTGGAACAAACTCCCTCACGCGCCAGGACAGCGGAGTCAATCACCACCTTCCGGGAGACACCTGAAACCATCTTCCAAGGAATACCTAGGATAGGATAAGTAATCCTTCTCACCCCCTCCCCCTTAATGATTTAGATGCACTATTGTAAATTGGCTGTTCCACTGGATGTCAGAAGGTGAATTCACCAATTTGTAAGTCGCTCTGGATAAGAGCGTCTAGCATAAATGAGCTTAAATGTAAATGTAAATG
>NW_026999814.1:0-9637 GCF_036934945.1 Oncorhynchus masou masou
CCAGTGTTTTACCCGTAGTGTTTTACCCCAGTGTTTTACCCCAGTGTTTTACCCCAAGTGTTTTACCCGTAAAGTGTTTTACCCCTGTGTTTTACCCCGGTGTTTTACCCCAGTGTTTTACCCCAGTGTTTTACCTCCAGTGTTTTACCCCAGTGTTTTACCCCTGTGTTTTACCCCGGTGTTTTACCCCGGTGTTTTCACCAGTCAGTGTTTTACCCCAGTGTTTTCACGCGTAGGTGTTTTACCCGCGTGTGTTTTACCCCGGTGTTTTACCCCAGTGTTTTACCCCAGTGTTTTCAGCGTGGTGTTTTAACCCCAGTGTTTTACCCCAGTGTTTTCAGCGTGGTGTTTTACCCCAGTGTTTTACCCCAGTGTTTTACCCCAGTGTTTTCAGCGTGGTGTTTTAACCCCAGTGTTTTACCCCAGTGTTTTACCCCAGCGTTTTGCCCAGTGTTTTACCCCAGTGTTTTACCCCAGTGTTTTACCCCTGGTCCACCCCGTGTTTTACCCCAAGTGTTTTACCCTAGTGTTTTCAGCGTGTTTTACCCCATGTGTTTTACCCCAGTGTTTTACCCCAGTGTTTTACTCCCAGCTGTTTTACCCCAGTGTTTTACCCCAGTGTTTTCAGCAGTGGTGTTTTACTCCCAGTGTTTTACACCCCAGTGTTTTACCCCAGTGTTTTCAGCGTGGTGTTTTACCCCGTGTTTACCCCAGTGTTTTACCCCCAGTGTTTTCCCCCAGTGTTTTCCCCCAGTGTTTTACCCCAGTGTTTTACCCCAGTGTTTTACCCCAGTGTTTTCAGCGTGGTGTTTTACCCCAGTGTTTTACCCCAGTGTTTTACCCCAGTGTTTTACCCCGGTGTGGTGTTTTACCCCAGTGTTTTACCCCAGTGTTTTACCCCAGTGTTTTCAGCGTAGTGTTTTACCCCAGTGTTTTCCGCGTAGTGTTTTACCCCAGTGTTTTACCCCGGTGTTTTAACCCGGTGTGGTGTTTTACCCCAGTGTTTTACCCCGGTGTTTTACCCCGGTTTTTACCCCGGTGTTTTCAGCGTAGTGTTTTACCCCAGTGTTTTACCCCAGTGTTTTACCCCAGTGTTTTACCCCAGTGTTTTACCCCAGTGTTTTACCCCGGTTTTTACCCCGGTGTTTTCAGCGTAGTGTTTTACCCCAGTGTTTTACCCAAAAGGCTCAAACTTTTCTGTTTCCATCTACGTGGGTCGGCGCCCGTGTCTCACTGGGCCATGGCTCCAGCGGGCCTGCTCTCACTTGGGGCCAAGGCCAGACCGACCACTGTTACTTTTCAGCTATCATTTACATAACATTGGCTGACTGTGAATTTTAACACCTTCTCACAAAGCAACTGTTTTGATTATGCAGAGGTGTTGAATCTGCTCTTCTCAATTCCTCACCGTCAGCCCTAGATATGGAAACAAAATGTCCCTAGTATAACATAAAGGGTGTATCAACTAGTATAACAAAGCTAATCTAATTTTATTCGTCACATGCCCAGACTACAATGGGTGGAAACTTAAGCTTGAAATGCTTGCTGACAAGCCCATCCTAACAATACAGAGTTAAATAATTATAATAGAAAGAAAAATAGTAACACAAGAGGATTAAAATACACACGAATGGAGCTATATACAGGAAGTACCAGATCAATGTGGAGCTATATACCGGAAGTACCAGATCAATGTGGAGCTATATACAGGAAGTACCACGGATCAAATGTGGAGCCATATACAGGAAGTATTACTTTAGTGCCTTGTTGCAAACAGGATGCATGTTTTGGAATATTTGTATTTCTTTTGACTCTGTCATTTATGTTAGTATTGTGGAGTCTCTACAATGTTGTTGATCCATCCTCAGTTTTCTCCAATCACAGCCATTAAACTCTGTAACTGTTTTAAAGTGACCATTGGCCTCATGGTGAAATCACCGAGTGGTTTCCTTCCTCACTGGCAACTGAGTTAGGAAGGAAGCCTGTATCTTTGATGTGACTGGATGTATTGATACACCATCCAAAGTGTAATTAATAACTTCACCGTGTTCAAAGGGATATTCAATACCTCTGGTTGTATTAGCAAGGCTACTTAAAAATCAAAAACCTTGGCTTGTATATACATAACAAACATGAGAATTTGGTGTCCTTCTTTGCAAGGCATTGGAAAACCTGCCTGGTCTTTGTGTTTGAATCTGTCTTTGAAATTCAAGCATCAACTGAGGGACCCTACAGATAATTGTATGTGTGGGGTACAGAGACGAGGTAGTCATTCAAAAATGTTTCAACCCTCCTGCTGTGTTCCGGTCGAATTGGACCGATTTACAAGTTCTCTCTAAAAAAAATGTAGTTAATTTAATCTGACTGTCATAAGGTTTCATGACTTTGTCCACACAGGGCATCTGAACACAAAATACATTGATGATTTTCATTACATTTTAGGTGTTTATTTAACTTTTTTAAAGCCTGTGGTGTTCCCGGTCAAAATGACCGGTCATTAGAAATGAATGGGTGAGACTACAATTAGTGTATAAAATTGTGTTCAGACACATGCCCAGTCATCAGATGGACACACTGCTTCTCCCAGACCCCCAGATGCATGTGTGTTTGAGCAAACACATACACCTCACTCCCCTTCTTGGCTTCCATGGCAACCCCCACCGGAACCTTTCCCCAATAGAATCTTTCCCCCACGGGAACCACGCCTGTTGGCTTTCTCACAAACAATCGCAACATTGTTTCAATAATATATAGAACTTTTCTCGCAGCTCTGGAATATAAAGCTTTTTTAGGGCCTTGCTCACACTTCATTCTGTGGCAGCACAATGACCAAACGATATACTCTATGTGAGGCTCTTGATCATATCTTTCATCTAAAAAAAATTACAAAAAATTTAAAAATAAAAAGAGTATTTGTTATAGTCGAAATAATCCATACATTATGCTTTTTTTACTCAAAAACTAGTTGTATGAACTCAGGTCAATGAGGCCTACAGGCCATAAATAGCAAATAGAAGTTCAAAACGTGTATTGTTCACGGGAACATAAGTTGATAAAAATATCTCACACAACATTAGGTGACAAAATATGTATTATTATGGATTTATATTCAGCTATAATGGGGCGGCCATTTTGGACCAGGAACACAGAATGAATTAACATGAAACGAACACAACAGGAGGGTTAAACATTATTATTGCCCACAGCGTGAATCCATGCAACTTATTATGTGACTTGTTAAACACTTTTTTTACTCCTGATCATATTTAGGCTTTCCGGAACAAGACATTACAGCTTTTATTTTTTTAAATGAATTTGTAAAATGTCTTACAAACTTAATTTAACTTTGACGTTATCGGGAATTGTGTGTAGGTCAGTGAAGAAGAAAAAAACTACATTTTATAGATTTGAAAATCAGGCTGTAACAAAAAACAATGTGGAAAAAGTCCAGAGATTTGAATACTTTGTGAACCCTTTATGGAGGGTTCTACCGAGAATCCTTTTATCGTTGAAGGTTTCTTCCTAGAACCGTCTACGAACGGTTCTACCAGCCTTTCAATGTCATTCTTTATGACAATATTTACATATATCATAAGGCCTTTATTTAAAGACCTCGTTATACCCAAACACAGTGGTGTTAAGAATCTGCTGATTTCACAGGCCCCAAATCACATTATGCTGGCTTGCAAAGTGATGTGTAATTCCTACTGGATGGAATCCAGCCAGAGTGAGAATATCTAACATCTGGAACTTTTAATAAGCTGTAACCTTCATTCAGAAGGACTGTCAGGGTCGGATAGATTTAGTAAGGAGACTACCTAAATCATCTAAACTAGAACAACTAGAACAAATTTTAGTATCAGTTGCCATAACTCCAACTACTAACAGATTGGATTATTTTAGAAAAATATATGTTATTTATCTTTGTGAAACATAAAAGTTAATCAACCAATCTACGTTTTTTTTTCTTCTCAAATGTAACTAGGTAAATCAGTTCAGAATATATTCTGTTTTACAATAACGACTCTACCGGGGAACAGTTGGTTAACTTGCCTTGTTCAGGGCCGAACAACAGGGGCCGCCTCTACGCTCTAACCACGAGACTACCCTGCCACCTCTACACTCTAACCACTAGGCTACCCTGCCGCCTCTACACACTCAACCACTAGGCTACCCTGCCGCTCTACGCTCTAACCACTAGGCTACCCTGCCGCCTCTACACTCTAACCACGAGACTACCTGCCGCCTCTACACTCTAACCACTAGGCTACCCTGCCGCCTCACGCTCTAACCACGAGACTACCTGCCGCTCTACACCCTAACCACTAGGCTACCCTGCCGCCCTACGCTCTAACCACTAGGCTACCCTGCCGCCTCTACACTCTAACCACTATGCTACCCTGCCGCCTCTACACTCTAACCACTAGGCTACCCTGCCACCTCTACACTCTAACCACTAGGCTACCCTACCGCCTCTACACTCTAACCACTAGGCTACCCTGCCGCCTCTACACTCTAACCACGAGACTACCTGCCGCCTCTACGCTCTAACCACTAGGCTACCCTACCGCCTCTACACTCTAACCACTAGGCTACCCTGCCGCCTCTACACTCTAACCACGAGACTACCTGCCGCCTCTACGCTCTAACCACTAGGCTACCCTACCGCCTCTACACTCTAACCACTAGGCTACCCTACCGCCTCTACACTCTAACCACTAGGCTACCCTGCCGCCTCTACACTCTAACCACGAGACTACCTGCCGCCTCTACACCCTAACCACTAGGCTACCCTGCCGCCTCTACACTCTAACCACTAGGCTACCCTGCCGCCTCTACACTCTAACCACTAGGCTACCTGCCGCCTCTACACCCTAACCACTAGGCTACCCTGCCACCTCTACACTCTAACCACTAGGCTACCCTGCCACCTCTACACTCTAACCACTAGGCTACCCTGCCGCCTCTACACTCTAACCACTAGGCTACCCTGCCTCCTCTACACTCTAACCACTAGGCTACCCTGCCGCCTCCACACTCTAACCACTAGGCTACCCTGCCGCCTCTACGCTCTAACCACTAGGCTACCCTGCCGCCTCTACACTCTAACCACTAGGCTACCCTGCCGCCTCTACACTCTAACCACTAGGCTACCCTGCCGCCTCTACACTCTAACCACTAGGCTACCCTGCCGCCTCTACACTCTAACCACTAGGCTACCCTGCCGCCTCTACACTCTAACCACTAGGCTACCCTGCCGCCTCTACACTCTAACCACTAGGCTACCCCGCCGCCTCTACACTCTAACCACTAGGCTACCCTGCCGCCTCTACACTCTAACCACGAGACTACCCTGCCGCCTCTCACACTCTAACCACGAGACTGTCACCTGCCTCTGACACTCTAACCACTAGGCTACCCTGCCACCTCTACACCCCTAACCACGAGACTACCCTGCCGCCTCTACACTCTAACCACTAGGCTACCCTGCCGCCTCTACGCTCTAACCACTAGGCTACCCTGCCGCCTCTACACTCTAACCACTAGGCTACCTGCCACCCCGACACTCTAACCACTAGGCTACCCTGCCGCCTCTACACTCTAACCACTAGGCTACCCTGCCGCCTCTACGCTCTAACCACTAGGCTACCCTGCCGCCTCTACACTCTAACCACTAGGCTACCCTGCCGCCTCTACACTCTAACCACTAGGCTACCCTGCCACCTCTACACTCTAACCACTAGGCTACCCTGCCTCCTCTACACTCTAACCACGAGACTACCTGCCGCCTCTACACTCTAACCACTAGGCTACCCTGCCGCCTCTACACTCTAACCACTAGGCTACCCTGCCGCCTCTACACTCTAACCACGAGACTACCTGCCGCCGCGAGTAGCAAAAACACAGATATTGAAACAAAACAATTCTGAAAAGTCACCCTGAAACAGTGCAGAGAAATCTGATAATGAGGACGTGGTTAGAGGGTTTTTACTCTAAACAAACTATTTTAAAAATGACACAATCACACTCAACACTGGTTATTAAACACCAAGACAGAGATTATTTGACACGGCTGAGTTTTAAACTTAATTTAACTTCTAAATCAACACTATAAATGTTTACACTGGAAAATATCAACGCTTTTTTCTTTTCTCGTAAAAGTGTAGAAGCTGTTGGTTCGAGAGCCGATGCTCCGGTACCGTTTCCCGCATGGAAACAGAATAAACAGGTGCCGATCTGTGTCATGACCAGCCTTTCAAAGCACTTCATAATTACAGATGTGAGTGCTACAGGGTAATAGTCATTGTGGCAGGTTACCTTGGGAACAGGGACAATGGTGGTCAGCTTGAAACCTGTTGGGATTACAACCTGGGAGAGATTGACACCGGTGTTACAGTTGAAAGCAGCACTACAGTATATTGTTAGTGCGGTGTAGATTTAAAAGGGTTTTCACCCTCCATGGTTAACACTATATGTGAGCCTACAGGTTAGATAATACCATGCAGTGATTATAAGGGAATGAATTAAATACCCAGGTGCTCTCACGGGTAAAGGTGTAGGGCATTGACATATCACAATGGTGAAGGGCATTGACATATCACAATGGAGAAGGGCATTGACATATCACAAAGGAGAAGGGCATTGACATATCACAAAGGAGAAGGGCATTGACATATCACAATGGTGAAGGGCATTGACATATCACAATGGTGAAAGGCATTGACATATCACAATGGTGAAAGGCATTGACATATCACAAAGGAGAAGGGCATTGACATATCACAAAGGAGAAGGGCATTGACATATCACAAAGGAGAAGGGCATTGACATATCACAATGGTGAAGGGCATTGACATATCACAATGGTGAAAGGCATTGACATATCACAAAGGAGAAGGGCATTGACATATCACAATGGTGAAGGGCATTGACATATCACAATGGTGAAGGGCATTGACATATCATAAAGGAGAAGGGCATTGACATATCACAAAGGAAAGCTGACACATCACAATGGTGAAGGGCATTGACATATCACAATGGTGAAGGGCATTGACATATCATAAAGGAGAAGGGCATTGACATATTGATTGTGTCTCAAATGGCATAATTTCCCCTTTATAGTAGGGTAGTGCACTACTTTTGACCAGGTCCCATAGGGTAGTGCACTACTTTTGACCAGGTCCCATAGGGTAGTGCACTACTTTTGACCAGGTCCCATAGGGTAGTGCACATAGGGTAGTGTACTACTTTTGACCAGGTCCCATAGGGTAGTGCACATAGGATAGTGTACTACTTTTGACCAGGTCCCATAAGGTAGTGCACATAGGATAGTGTACTACTTTTGACCAGGTTCCATAGGGTAGTGCACAACAGAGGGAATAGGGTGTCATTTGGGACTTAGATGATATGTCATACTTAGACGTATGATGCATGTCAGGGAGATGATCCATAAATAATGAATCTGTGTGGCCATTCATCTCCATTCACAAAGCAGGAAGAAGTGTCCTGCAACACATCTCAAGCCAGAACACACACACACAGTATATCACACATATCACAGACCAGAATCACCATCCCACTCAGAGCCCTGCTCTTCCCAAGATTAGGTTTATTAGCAACAGCCGAAGAACCGTGACAGACAGACAGACAGGCAGACAGACAGACAGGCAGACAGGCAGACAGGCAGACAGAGGCAGGCAGACAGGCAGACAGAGGCAGGCAGACAGAGGCAGGGAGACGCAGGCAGGGAGACAGAGGCAGGGAGACAGAGGCAGGGAGACAGAGGCAGGGAGACAGAGGCAGGGAGACAGAGGCAGGGAGACAGATAGAGGGAGACAGAGGCAGGGAGACAGATAGAGACATAGAAAGACAGACAGACATATAGAGACAGAGACAGAGAGAGACAGACAGAGTAATCTCTTGTATAACCAGATTAGTGTAGGTTGAAACAGGTTGTTTAAAGGGGTTTATGGAGAAGATTGACCATTATTCCCAGCAGCCTCAGTATAGAGCCATGGACGCAAGGCAGAGTGTGTGTGTGTGTGTGTGTGTGTGTGTGTGTGTGTGTGTGTGTGTGTGTGTGTGTTTGAGAGTAAGTGTGCGTGTGTTCTCACCAAAGCCAACAAGCAGCCATATTAATTGAAGAAGCACCATATGCGGTGGATTAGTAGTTAGCGTGGGGGGTCAGGAAGAAAATGACAAAGATTAGGTGTCCTCAGACAGCGATAGATGATTCAGAGAGATTAACAATATAAAGGACAGATTACGAACCAGTGAAGGGGAGAGGGAGGAGGGGGTACTGCCCTGCAATCAGACAGTAAAGTTATGCAACAGCACAAGTTTAATTGTTTTATTTATTTAACGAGGCAAGTCAGTTAAGAACAAATTGTTATGTAGAAATGACGGCCCTACCCCGACCAAACCCTCCCCTAACCCAGACACAGCTGGGCCAATTGTGCGCCGCACCGTGAGACTCCCAATCACGGATGGTTGTGATATAGCCCAGGATCGAACCAGGGTCTGTAGTGACACCTCTAGCACTGAGATGCAGAGCCTTAGACCGCTGTGATACCGTCTGGAATCGAACCAGTGTCTGTAGTACCTTAGACCGCTGTGATACAGCCTGGAATGGAACCAGGGTCTGTAGTGACACCTCTAGCACTGAGATGCAGAGCCTTAGACCGCTGTGATACCGTCTGGAATCGAACCAGGGTCTGTAGTACTTTAGACCGCTGTGATACAGCCTGGAATGGAACCAGGGTCTGTAGTGATGCCTCTAGCACTGAGATGCAGAGCCTTAGACCACTGTGATAACGTCTGGAATCGAACCAGGTACCTTAGACTGCTGTGATACCGCCTGGAATGGAACCAGGGTCTGTAGTACCTCAGACCGTTGTGATACAGCCTGGAATGGAACCAGGGTCTGTAGTACCTTAGACCTCTGTGATATTGTCTGGAATCGAACCAGGATCTGTGGTACCTCAGACCGCTGTGATACAGCCTGGAATGGAACCAGGGTCTGTAGTGACGCCTCTAGCACTGAGATGCAGAGCCTTAGACCGCTGTAATACCGTCTGGAATCGAACCAGGGTCTGTAGTACTTTAGACCGCTGTGATACAGCCTGGAATGGAACCAGGGTCTGTAGTGATGCCTCTAGCACTGAGATGCAGAGCCCTTAGACCACTGTGATAACGCTCTGGAATCGAACCAGGTACCTTAGACTGCTGTGATACCGCCTGAATGGAACCAGGGTCTGTAGTACCTGAGACCACGGATGCATACAGCTCTGAATGGAACCAGGGTCTGCAGTACCTTAGACCTCTGTGATATTGTCTGGAATCGGGAACCAGGATCTGTGGTACCTCAGACCGCTGTGATACAGCTCTGGAATGGAACCAGGAGTCTCGTAGTGACGCCTCTAGCACTGAGATGCAGAGCCTTAGACCGCTGTAATACCGTCTGGAATCGAACCAGGGTCTGTAGTGATGCCTCTAGCACTAAGACGCAGAGCCTTAGGACCGCCACACCACTCTAGAGGCCCTCATTACGGAAGAGTGTAAGGGGAGAAACCAAGTGCACTAACTAGAAAGTGGCAGTGACTGTAGTAGATAGAGAATGAATGCTTCCCAATGG